>NC_056726.1:352033270-352333270 GCF_019279795.1 Protopterus annectens
AAGTACACAAGAAAATAGGTACCTTATACAGATGCAAAAACTACCTAACCGCAAACTCCAGAATAACCACCACCACTACTAATCATCTGTCAATTTTACTATACGCCTCACCCATCCTTACCAACCTCTCCAAATCAGACCTAAGCAAGCTAGATGCCTGCTATAACAAGAAAGCTAAATTTGCCACTAGCTGTCCTCCTAGAACCCGTCATTGTAAGGCCCTAAGACAAACCCACCAACGCATTCTCACACAATTCTACTGCCCACGAAATGTACTATAAACCCAATAAAACACCAGCTCTACAAGGCCTCCTCAATCCCCATATAAGTACCCATCCACTAAGATCCACTATAAAGCTCTAATTGAAGTAACCAGGAATAAAAATACCTCCAGTGACTCTGTACTCCTACTACATTGCTAAACTGTGGAATGCCTTACCACTTCAAATTGGAACTGTAACTAGCTTAAAAAACTTTAAGCATCACATTAAAATCCACCTCACCAATTCCTGGACTTGTACATATACTGGGCATGGGTAGCCCAAACCATGGAACTAGCTGATTTTAAAATTTTAGTTGCATATGTAATGAGCATTGAATACAAGTCAACGACTACCTTATGTTTTTCTTTCTTTCTCACTGTTAATATCGATCATATTTTAAGTCTTCAGTTTGCTATGCTACCTGTATATAAGACTAAGTATCGTAATTGCACTCTTATTGTATACAATGTCACTACCTGCTACTACTGTAAGAACCGTCTTCTAGAAGCATTGTTATACAAGATTATTGGTCTTGTCTACCACCTGACCAATTTATTCTGTTCTAGTCTTTTTACCATTATTAATGTCTTGTTACTATTTTTTTCTTTATTGTATTATACAATTTTCTTTCTACTAACAAAATAGTTTACTAACAATGGAGCTTTTCTCCCCGGGCCACCCCAGAAAAATGGTTTTATGCCCAGTCGGACTCTCCCAGTAAACAAATGTAAAATAAATAAGTAATAGTCTGTTAGCAGAAGCTGTTTGCGCAAGCATTTCTAGGCAAATATACAAATTTACTGGACTTGGTGAAAATTTTAGAAGTTGTACAGACCTCTACCCACTGATGCCCTTCCCTGGTTCATTGTTGCAGTATTCCAGTACTGATGGTTTATTCTCCTGCAGAAATCTGTCATCCAGACAGCGTACCAAAGCCAAAAATCTTACATATGTGCCATGCATCTGACATATGATCTCATACCATGAGAAGTAGGGGTATAAAAGTGGACATAATGAATATAAAATCCTCAGACAGTCTTATTGCTTATCCGAACTCAGGATCTTGCTCTTGCCTGTCTGAACACCATGTTGTGTTGTCATTGCCTAGACTAATTTATATATGTATCCCATTGAGGATCCTTTTTTATTCTTGTTTTTTTTGTGCACAAAATTTGCTCAGATCAGCTAAGGGGGGGGGGGGGGGTGTGACTGTGGGTAAGAGGATCCCTTTTAAATATCTCCACTCCTGCTGTCTATTTTGTTTAGGGGCTGAAGATAATTACAGAAGTTGTAAAATTTGCCAGTATTTTGTCCCCAAAAAACATTCAGACTAGACTTTCCTCCATAAATATTTGGAGATCCAAAGTCTGAAGCACCTTGCACAAGGCAAGATGGTAGGACCCTTTTGTCTCTGATGTCCCTCTCGCACCCAAGAAAACAAGGCCTAAATCTTTCACTGCCCAGTCTGATTTGGATGTTCCACTGACATACAGCAGGAATTTGCTGCATGTCAGAATTCTCAGACCACCACTATGACCCCCACCTAAGGTCAGTATGGTATCTGCTGTCTGCAAATCTGACGAAACTAAGCTTACCATTGTAAAGAGGGGGGAACCCAGGGTTATTTCATCAGAGGGACCAAAGGGTGTACCTCATATCCTTGTTCTAAGAGATAACCAGAACTTTTATCAAGGTATGTCAGGGTTTTGAACCATCACTCTGTTAAGGCATACATCCCGCCTAAGAAAAAATAAAGCTTATTTTTTTTCACTCTCATGGCTTGTAAATAGAAATGGCTAGATTTTTCACCAGGCCTTTACATCATTTTTGTCTTTGAGGGCCCCCCTCCTTCCTCTCCACTCCTTCAGAAGCTGCTACTCTGCAGAGACAACATGACTTCATCTGAGGAGGAAAAAATCTGATTCAGATTAGGATTCCTCAGTGTATCTTCCCCCGATTTCCCATAGAAGAAATTTAATTTGGGGAAACTTATCACTAGGGTGATGCCACATTTTGAATGGGAATCTAGACAGGGCAGTGACGTACAAAAAATCTACCATGCTTTACTTTGAGGTAGGGGCTACTAAACCTGCCTCAATCTGAGAAGCCTTCTTGGATGCTTTTGCATCCACTTCTACTTCCCTGTTTCCCCTGGCACCAGCCCCCCCCCCCCCCCCCCCCCCCAAAAAAAAAAAAAAAAAATCTGTTTTTGAGGTCCCTGAGGAAACAGTTTCTCAAAATAAAAAATCTGCAGCAGTCTCAATAATTTTTTTCTGTCTCCACATTTAAGCCCCATAAACTGTTAGCAGCAGCTGCTGTGTTGCCATTAGATGGCAATATTAGGGCCATGGACCTGTATAGTAAAAATGACTACACCTTTGCCCCTTAGTCATTAGGGCTCTAAATTATCAAACACTGATGATAAAAATATTTGTCTTTTCTAGGACAGTTAAATGAATCTGACTAATTTGCAGCATTACGAGCATAAGGCACTGGTCATGTCAATGCTCATTCAGGCTAAACATGTAGCCATGCATACCATTAAATGCAGCTGTGCTACTGTAGAGACTTCCTTCAGGACTGCAGCCACTGGCTCTGTTATATCCAGATTTGTTTAGCTTCACTTCCTCCCTAAAAACATTAAGGCCAAGCCACTGCATTCCCCCTTCATAGACCTCTTTTATTTGGCCTTGCTGTACCTGAACTATTCAAAACTCTGCAGGAGAAGGGGAAAAAATGCAGTATTTCAAGCAGATCCTCTTTGACAGGACTCCTACACCCCCCCTCCCCACTCACCACCAACCAGATTCCTCTCATCCCAGAACTTTTTTGAGGACTATAGAACCGGCACCACCCCTAAGAATTGGAAACGTTTTTTATTCAAGATTTCTTGGTGCCCAGTAAGGAGGGTACTTGGAAACCTATACTGCACTTGTCTTACCTCAGCACCTTTCTTGAAGTGCCATCTTTCAAGATGATTTCTTTGTAAAGTCTTCCTTTAATACTTCCACAAGCTTTTCTAGTGTCCCTAGATGTGAAGGATTCCTACCTGAAAATCCCAATTCACCCCTTCTCTGCTTTGCCCTTTGGTTTATCTGCTGCTTCCAGAGTATTCACAAAGTGCCTTGCACCAGTTATTGCCTTTTGCAGAACACAGGATACAGAAATATTTTCCTTCCTGGGTGATCTTATCCAGGCCTCCTGTCAGGATACTCTGCAGCTGCACATAATCTTCACAGTGTTGCTTTTGTAAAGACTAGATTTCACACTCTGCCTCAAGAAGTCTTCTGTGACACCCTCTCCCAGGATCTTTTTGTCATAGGTTGCAGACTGATTACCCTCTCAGTGATGGCCTTTCTCCCTCAGGAGAAAGTCATTTGCATGTCCAGTTATTTCCAGTCCTCATTTCCACTGGACTGGACCTCAGCAAGAGAAATCCTAAAAATTCTGGGTTACATGGCAGCCAGTGTCATAGATGAATGTGGTAGCTTGTTCCAAAGGTACTGCATTCGCTGGGAGATTAATCTGTCCCTCTAGCATGTCTTATTTAAGTCGCAGGCCATATTTAGATCCCTGGAATGGGTAGCCCTAGTCTCGTTTGATTTTTGGATATGCCGCAAGTTCATTAGGTTTGGGTTTGGATTTGGATTGCTCTGTAGGCAAGGCATAAGTCTCCCCTAAGAAGTTTATACAATACTGAGTATAGTGACAGGGACTTTAGTTGGTCTGTGTAAGGCACATGCTGGAGCGCCTTGATCTTCTGTTTGACACCTTTGAGGCGTCTCCAGCTGATGCAGAACGGGGTGTTGTACTCAGTTAAGGGTTGGGCAGATGCTAAGTATAGGGGTTATAACTTTTGCTCTCGAAGGGATGTCTTTACTAATAAAGTGCGCTACGTAGAAAACGTTCCTTACTATGACCGACAAATGGTCGAAGTTAAGGTCACAGTCCACTTTTGATCCCAAATCCCTTACCACTTCATGGACACTTAAGGTATTGTTGTTGATTTGATAGTGTGAAGAGACATTTTGTGCCAAAGGAAATTATGTATTTCTTTGCATTCAGTTTGAAACTGACTAATACACCAGTTGTTGATCTGTGCGAGACCCTCTTGGAGTATACTGACATAATTTGGGGATTCAGTGATTGCACCTAGTTTACAGTAGTCTGTAAACTTGGTCAGCCACAACCCCTTAGATTTGACCTGAACTTCTGAGAAGTATACACCAAACAGTAGGGAGGCCAGCACTGACCCCTGTGGTGCCCCACAGGCAACAGGTCTGCTGGTTGATGTGGAGTCACCCACTTTGATAGTATTTGTCCGGGTTGTGAGCCATTTGGCAACCTGTGTTACAATGAAGGGGTTTACATTCAGTTTGCCAAGTTTATTGGTAATGCCTTAATGTGGGATTGTTTTGAAAGCCTTTGCCAAGGCCTTGGTCGTAATTTAAAACAAATCCACTAGATTTAACAGGCAGGATCTGCCTTTCACAAAGTTGAATTGGGTAGGATTCAGGGTTTGGAAGTCACCTATGTCTTTTTGAGATCAAGAATACATTTCATGGCCTTACAGTTGAGGCTGGTCAGGGTTATAGGTCTGTAATTCCCTGGGTCTGTTGCTAGGCCATCTTTTTGGAGGGGAGTAACTGTAGCTGTTTTCCATTCTGCAGGAACAAAGCCTGTGGTTAGCCTATGATTGAAAAACGTACTTAATGGTGATGCTAATTCATGTTTTACCCTGTTTAGAAGACTGCTTAGGATGTCATGTGGTCCCACAGAAGCTGTGTTTTTTTTTTGTTTTGGACAGGGCTTTGAGGACCTACTCTTCAAATATGTAGGGTGGGTGGGGGGAGTTTGGGGAAGGTTTGTTGCAAGTTGAGGGGATAAGGCAGTGACCTTTTTGCCAAACCTATCCATAAGCAGGTTTGTCATCTCTGTGGGGTCTGTGTGTGTGATGCCGTTGGCCACCAGTTCTGCACACGCCTGGGTCCTAATGTAGTTTGGAGCACCTACTTGTTTGGTTTTCACACATTCATTTTGTGCTGTAAAGGTGTGAAAGGCATTGTATCCTTGCTAGGCTAGGGTAATCTGAAGCTTTGAACCAGGTTTCTGTGACTGCACAGACATTTACATCTTCTAGTGATAGTAACTGTAAAAGGCCTTATGGTCATCCTTGGCTGTACTTGGAGGATTTGATAAGTTGTTGGGGCCTTGCCTTTGTTTTCTTAGACACCAACTTTTTGCGTTTATTGTAAAGTTTATTGATGCTGCATGTCCACCATAGCAGCTTGTTTTTTCTTGGGACTCTGGCTTTGATGCTTTCTGGTATAGCCAAGTTTATAAACTTAGGCAAGTGATTGTACAGGGCTTTAGTGCAAGCTTCGTCATAGTTACCTCTTCCAGCTTGGGTTGGGGTTTGGAACTCACTTATGCCTTCACCTAGGAGGGTGTAGTTTGCCTTGGTGAAGTTTTTTAGTTTGATTTGACCCTTTGTGAGTTCTGGTGTTAGTGTCAGTTCGAAGGTGACTGATTTGTGGTCAGTTTTAACTAATGAGGGTCCAACTGTTGCAGCAGTGCACTTGTTTGACATGTTGGTGAGGACCAGATCTAGAATGTTTGTTCCTCTTGTCTGGGTGTGGACAATTTGTTCCAGGGCATGTGAATTCACAAAGTCAAGGAACTTTTGCGCTACGAGTTAGGGCTAGCATAGGTTTCCCATTTGATGGTGGGATAATTGAAATCCCCCATAACCAGTGTGTTTGGTAAAATTTGGACTCTCCCCAGTTTGGTCAAGTAGGCTTTGTGGGTGTCATGACCCATGGAGGGGGATGTATAATGGACAAAGATTTGAATGAGGGTCTTACCCACTGTAACCTGGAGTTATTCCATGGAGTTGTCCAGTCTAGATGGAGGTGAATTTATCTCCTAATATAGTTTGGAACAACACTGTTTGGTTTTCATTATTCATTTTCGTGCCTGTAAAATTGTGAAAGGCATTGTAGTTTTGCAGGGCTAGGGTACTCTGAGGCCTTGAACCAGGTTTCTGTGACTGCACAGACGTCTACATCTTCTAGTGATAGAAGTGCTTCCAGAGAGGGCAGTTTCTGGCTGCAAGTTCTAGCATTGCTAACACCGAATTGACCCTTATTTTGTTCTGATTGGTTAATTTCATGTTGGTAATTTTGTTTTCAAGACCTTGCTTAAAAAAGGCACTGTGGGGGAGGGAAGAGCCTTTTCCAGCAGCTGAAAGCCTAGAGGTTCCAGGAGCAAACAGTCTCCAGCAAAGCAGCGAGGTTTGTCGACCATGGCTTCCCAGGCTGACAGGAACTGGATCCCATTTGCATGACAAAAAACTGAGCCAGTTATTGAACTCAGTCATTTTTTTGCTTATACTGTGACCTCATTATAGGTGAGGGTAGTATACTGCTCAAGGGTAGGGACACACCTGTCTGGGGCACCTACACAGAGAGCTCAACCTTGTCTTTCTTCATGTAGTCCAGTGAGGTACGTCTAAGGTCATTCACACCAACACGAACTATGACAGTGTCATAATGGTACTTGTTGCTGAGAGATAAGTGCATGTGTGATTTGACGAGTCCTGGCACCGGACAGACAACTAACCTTGACATACACTTTGTCCATCCTGATGAGTGGGACAGTGGGACATTCGTGTTCTCACTGTTGAGTCTCCAATGACAAGAAAACTTTGTCCTTCTGTTGCTATGTTGCAGTGTTCTTGTGAGATTTTCCGCCTCATGCGACTTGTACGTTGGCTCCTATGCAAAAGCTTCAGCTTGGCTGTTGCAGCTGCGTGGAATTACAGTCACCATCCAGAGGGCCATAAACCAGGGCCTTAAATGATGGCGTCTGCATGCACAGACTTCAGAACTTTCAGCCGCAGACAGACTCATCGTGTGCTTACATCCTTCAATGCAAATGTCTAAAAAGCTGAAGTGATACCGTTGAGTTTTTTCTTTTAATTATCTTGCTAAAGCTTGGTTTGTTGTAGCTAGCCATAGTTGTCAGCAAAAAAGGGTAAATGCCAATGCGGGCGCCCAGATATCCCATAAAGACTTACTTACTTTTTGCAGCTTAGGCCAGTAGCACAACCGATGACCTGCTCCATTTGCCAATCCGCCCTTTTGTACCCAAGACCCCTTGCAGCCGTCTGGCCTCTTTTTAATCTTTGCTTGGAGAACCAGCGGCTTAAATGGTTAACCCCTTAGTATGGATCCACACCTCTGAGGCCTTGACACAGCCTTCTCGTAGAAGGCCAAGATTCCCACTGAGGCCCTCTACCGCCTCCACTACGGACGTAGCCTGCCAACCCGATTTAGGAGTTGAGGGAAGCTCAGAGGATCTGTCTACTGCAGCAGCAACTTTCGTATAAGCCGTTTCGCAGCCGACTGCCATGTCCCCAGAGCCAACCCAGACTGCCATTGAGGTCAAGGGCGAACCAGGCCTGGCCGAGCCTCCGACCGGGATCCCTCATCCTGATGCTGCTATGGTTGGACCGTCATCCAAATCCAGGCCTGCATCTTCTCCAGCCAAAAAGAAACAAAAATCCAAACATACGACCATCACCAAAGAAGGCCTACCTGACTGGCAGTCCTTTACTTCTTCCCTGATGCAGACCTTTATGGCCCTTAGGCCTTCAGCCTCATCCCCCTCTGCTGTACCACTGCCAAGCCATAGACCTGCTTCTGCTGCTTCTCTCCCTCTTCCTGTCTCTCAAGACAGGGAAGAAGAGCAAGACACCTATTACCTTTCCTCTGAGGAATTAGTTTCTTACACCTCCCAAATCCACTTTGTGCTGTAAAGGTGTGAAAGGCATTGTATCCTTGCAAGGCTAGGGTACTCTGAAGCTTTGAACCAGGTTTCTGTGACTGCACAGACATCTACATCTTCTAGTGATAGTAACTGTAAAAGGCCTTATGGTCATCCTTGGCTGTACTTGCTAAGTTTATCTCAAAGGAGTCCTTGGAGGATTTGATAAGTTGTTGGGGCCTTGCCTTTGTTTTCTTGGACACCAACTTTTTGCGTTTATTGTAAAGTTTGTTGATGCTGCATGTCCACCATAGCAGCTTGTTTTTTCTTGGGACTCTGGCTTTGATGCTTTCTGGTATAGCCAAGTTTATAAACTTAGGCAAGTGATTGTACAGGGCTTTAGTGCAAGCTTCGTCATAGTTGCCTCTTCCAGCTTGAGTTGGGGCTTGGAACTCACTTATACCTTCACCTAGGAGGGTGTAGTTTGCCTTGGTGAAGTTTTTTTAGTTTGATTTGACCCTTTGTGAGTTCTGGTGTTAGTGTCAGTTCGAAGGTGACTGATTTGTGGTCAATTTTAACTAATGAGGGTCCAACTGTTGCAGCACTGCACTTGTTTGACATGTTGGTGAGGACCAGATCTAGAATGTTTGTTCCTCTTGTCTGGGTGTGGACAATTTGTTCCAGGGCATTTGAATTCACAAAGTCAAGGAACTTTTGCGCTACGAGTTAGGGCTAGCATAGGTTTCCCATTTGATGGTGGGATAATTGAAATCCCCCATAACCAGTGTGTTTGGTAATATTTGGACTCTCCCCAGTTTGGTCAAGTAGGCTTTGTGGGTGTCATGACCCATGGAGGGGGATGTATAATGGACAAAGACTTGAATGAGGGTCTTACCCACTGTAACCTGGAGTTATTCCATGGAGTTGTCCAGTCTAGATGGAGGTGAATTTATCTCCTAATATAGTTTGGAACATCACCTTGTTTGGTTTTCACACATTCATTTTGTGCTGTAAAGTTGTGAAAGGCATTGTAGCTTTGCAGGGCTAGGGTACTCTGAGGCCTTGAACCAGGATGTCTTTCAAGGATGCATCTGCAGTCATAACATATGGGTTGTCCTGCCTCAGGCAGCCCTTCGGTCGGCCGGATTCCAAAGTCTGGGTCTGGCCTCGGCTGATGTCGCACTTTCCCCGACGTCAGAGCTTCTGGGGTATAAAGGCATCAGCCAATGCCATTTTCCTCAGTCTTTCTTGCCGTGCGGTGCCCGAAGCAGAAGCTGTTCGCAAGTGCCGGTCGGTCAGATCCAGAGATTTCAGCTACCGAAGACTTCGAAAAAAGCTAAGTACCCCGTTGGGGACTCTTTCTTGCCTCAGCCGATGTCAGACAAAGTAAATTGTTTAACTTGTGGGAAACAAATACCTCATAAGGATTTCCATTCTTACTGCCTTCCTTCTTAGGCCCAGACCACGACGTATCAGCTTGTTTAGCCTGTGCCTCCTTCAACCGACAGACTCTTAGACGTCGGTCGGAGTTTGCAGAAGAGTTTTTCGGATCCGCTTTTGCATATAAAATGCCGTCGGAGACTCCGACTACGCATATGGCCAAAAAACGCAGGGAAAAGGACCGACACTCGCGGCCCGCGGTTTTGGCTGAAAGAGTCCTCGGTTCTTACTTCTACTGAAACCATACCTCCGACAACCGAGGCCAGAGAGGCCCCGGCTGAGTCGGCTTCAGAAATCCCTACCGTAGCTAGCGCACAAGAATTGTCAGACACCATTCCATTGGACATTTCTACACCTGCATGTGGGGCAGCTAGACCCCCTGCTTCTTTGTCTATTAAGGCCTTCGCCAGGGCTAAAGCTGCCAAAATTTCAAAAGCTTTACCTGCCAAATCTACTTCTCAGAGGCCTTCCTCTAGTTCTCAGATTCTCAGTTTTGCTGAGGACCTTATATCCTTGATTAGGGGTTCCCAACCTCACCCAGACAGGGCCTCCCAACCTCCACCTGACAAAAGGCCTAGGACTGAACCCTCTGAACCTCTCTCCTCTGATTACTCCTCGGATGGATCTGATTTGTCAGACCATCAGGAAGGGGCCTATTCGCCTTATGAGGATTCAGATGCAGAAGACTCTATTCCTTGACCTCCCCTCCTGAAGAATTTTCCTTTGGGGAGACTTTGCACTCAATGAGGGAACACTTTCAATGGCAGGGTCAGGATTTTTCTGATTCTAGAAAAAGATTAAGGACATTTTTACATTTGCCCCAGCATAGGCCCTTAGCCATACCACCTGTGCTAACTGTAATTGATGATGTGTATAATGATGTCAGTTCTGCCCCTGATTCTCTTCCCCCGGCCCCTGCCAAACCTGACAGATATTACAGGGTCCCGGATTCTCACTTCCACTTGTATAAATCCCATGCTGCAGACCCAGAAACTATTTCTCAGGGCCCAAAAGGTGTTGCAGCTGCCACTGCCAAAAATCCCCTACCCTCTGAAAGAGAGTCAAGAGCATTAGAGAGATGGGGTAAAAAGGTTTATACATCTGCTACTCTTTCTGCTAGGGCATTAAACTGTCAATTCCATATGATACAGTACCAAGAATATTTGTTAGATCAGCTGAATAAAAAGCTTTCTTCTCCTGAACCTTTAGACCGTAAATCCCTTCAGGATTTGGTACACAACTCTCAGCAGGTCAGTAATCATTTTTAAAATGTGGCTATGATGCACTGGAGGCTTCATTTAGATCAGCTATGACTGGGGCAGTAATTCGTAGGCATGCCTGGCTAAAAGAGCAATCCTTGCCAGACCATGTCAAGGCTAAACTCCTAGATGCTCCAATGGAGAAACAAAGTTTATTTGGCTCCCCTGCACAGGAGATTCTAAAGAAAGTGGAAGAAAAAGCAATATCTGTGCAAACAGTAAAGGATTTTCTGCAGGTTCAACCTCCGAGGTTCAGCAGAAACTGGCCTTCAAAGAATTGGTCCTTTCCAGACACCTCCAGAGCACAGAGGGGCAGGAATAGACGCCCAAGAGGCAGAGGTCAATCAAAGGGTGCCTACAGGGGTCGTCAGTGGCAGCCTGCCAACCAGAGTAGTGCCACAGCTGCAACTACAACCACTTTCACAGGACAGACACAATGACTTGACTCTGATTCCGCCTACCAGGGAACAACTAGAAGCACCCTTGGGCGGAAAGCTGGCTTTATTCTCAAAAAACTGGCATTGCATTACAAAGGACACATGGACATTGCAAACAATAGACAAAGGATACAGGTTTCACTTCCACACTTTACCAAAAAGGAGCGGAATGCCAAACCTTCCACCAAACCAGAAGCCAGAGGCGTAAAGACAAATCAACAATTTACTTCAGATGAAAGCGATAGAAAGGGTACCATCTATGGAACAAGGCCAAGGATTTTACTCCAGACTATTCCTTGTACCAAGAAAAGAAAACCAATGGAGGCCTATTCTCGACTTGTCCGCACTGAACACATATCTCATTGTACCAAAATTCAAAATGCTGACCCTACAGCAACTTCTTCCCATGTTGGGCAAGGAGTCTTGGCTGGTGACTCTAGATCTCAAGGAGGCATACCTGCACGTCCCTATCCGACCAGATTGCAGAAGACACCTCAGATTTCTTGCAGGCTCAGAGCATTATCAATTCTCAGCATTGCCCTTTGGCTTATCTACTCCGCCCAGAGTATTCACGAAATGCCTGGCATCAGTAATTGCACATTGCAGGCTTCAGGGAATTCAAATCTACCCATACCTGGACGACTGCCTAATACAAGCGGACAACCAGACAAAATTGATAAAGGATTTGGCCTATGTCATACACCTGTTACAGGCCTTGGGATACACAGTCAACATCCAAAAGTCAAGACTAGTGCCATCCCAAAGGATAACCTTTTTGGGTGCGGCTCTGGACACAGTAACTCAGATGGCTTTTCTCACAGAAGAAAAACAAAAGCAACTTCCAGATTACTTCATGACTTTGACAAGACAAGCTCAGCTTACTGCAAGGAAAGTCCTGCAGGCCCTGGGTTACATGGCATCCTGCATAATCTTGATCCCGCATGCCAGGCTGCATATGAGGAAATTACAATGGTACCTAAGGAATGTATGGTCTCAACACAGGCACAGTCCAGAAACCATGATACCAATCATTCCATGCCTTCAAAGGGAATTCCTGTGGTGGGCTCAGGCCTGCCAAGTCCGACAGAGGGTTGCCTTTCAACAAACCACAACCAAGGCAGACCATCACCACGGATGCCTCAGACCTAGGATGGGGAGCTCACATGGAGGACAAATGTATCCAAGGCCTATGGTCTCAAGACCAGCTAAACTTGCACATAAACCAAAAGGAGATGCTGGCAGTGAAGCATGCAATCAAGGCATTCAAATCATTCCTCCAGCAAGGACATCTGCTGATAAGGACAGACAACACCACGGTCATGTGGTACATAAACAGGGAGGCACGCATTCCTACCCTCTATGCCGGATGGCAATGGATCTGTGGAACCTAGGCCTGAATCTCAATATCCAGCTGCAGGCCAAATTCGTACCAGGAAAAGAGAATTCACTAGCAGACAGCTTAAGCAGAACTACCATGGATGCTCACGAATGGATGCTGCATCCAGACATCTTCAAACTCATAACAAAGAAATGGGGAATGCCAGAGATAGACCTGTTCGCCTCCCCACTCAACCACCAACTGAAGAAATTCTGCTCAAGGACATACCACCCACAAGCCTGGAGGGTGGACTCTCTCTTTCAGCTGGAATGCCCTAACAGTGTATGCATTTCCACCTCTCCCATTGATGTGCAAGGTTCTACTGAAGATCAGGGAGGAACAGCCAAAGGTGATACTGATAGCTCCAGACTGGCCAAGGCAACACTGGTATCCACTACTGAGAAGCATGTCTCGGGCGAACTTATGGCCTCTACCCCTATGGCCTCTTCTTCTAACGCAGAACAATTTCAAGACCCTGCATCCAAACTTGAAAACTCTGCAGCTAACTGCCTGGAAAATTGCTTAAAATCAAACCAAACTGTCTTATCTCAGAGGGTCAAGGACATTATCCTGGAGGCTCGCCGACCCTCCACAAGGAAGACATACTCAGCTAAATGGAAGAGATTCCTCATTTGGAGCACATCAAAGGGTACAGATGTCACAGTGGCAAACCTAGCACACATCCTAGAATACTTAGCAGAATTGTTCCACAATGGCCTGTCCTACTCTTCCATTAAGATTCATGCTTCAGCAATTTCAGCAGAATACAATATGGATCCTCCTATCTTCTCTCACCCTCTTCTCAGACAATTTTTAAGAGGGATCAAAAATGTAAAACCTCCAAGGAGACCCCCTCTGCCTGCATGGGATCTCAATTTTGTGCTGGAAAAATTGACACTACCTCCTTTTGAACCAGCCGCATCAGCAGACTTACAGTTCTTATCTTGGAAAACTGCTTTCCTTCTGGCAATCACTTCAGCAAGAAGAGTATCCGAGTTACAGGCATTAATGGCAGTGCAGCCTTTCCTTATTTTTCACCAGGATAGAGTGTCTCTGAGAACCAATCCTACTTTCATGCCAAAGGTGGTATCCAGGGTATCCTTGAACCAAGCTATTCATTTGCCTACGTTCTTCCCTAACCCACAGAACAAGGGGAAAAACTATTGCACACCTTGGATGTACACAGACAACTACGCTACTATCTGGACAGAACTAAAACCAGCAGAAAACTGACCAACTTTTTGTAGCATATGCAACTGGGGTGCAAGGAAGAGCAATTTCCAAACAGACAATTTCAAAATGGATAGGAAATTGCATTCGCTTTGCTACTCTTTTCATGGAAAAACAGCTCCTGAAAATATCAGGCCTCATTCCATAAGAGCCACAGCCACCACTACAGCTTTCCTACGAGGGTGGCTACCAAGGACATTTTAGAAGCTGCTACTTGAGCTCCGTGCATACATTTGCCAAGCATTACAATCTACCTTTATACTCCAGATCCCGAGCAGGCTTTGCAACTGCAGTTTTACAGGGGATCTTAACTACACCATCCTTATCTTAGTACCTCCTCCCCCAGTTTGGCTATGGTATTCTACCCATATGTTATGACTGCAGATGCATCCTTGAAGGACATAGTACAGTTTTGTACCTACCATAAATGTAGATGTCCGATAGGTATGCATCTGCAGTCAGGATTACCCACCCTCCTTCCCCTCTGTGGTATTCCTAGGGTGCTTACCCCTCTTTCAGCTAACTGGGGGAATCTATTATGGTGTATTTGTTTGTTTGCTACTGTTTGGAACTTTCAACATTTATCCAAATTTAGCCTTCCTAGAGGGCACCTGGCATCTGGGGCAAGAAACACTGAGGAAAATGGCTTCGGCTGATGCCTTTAAACCCCAGAAGCTCTGACGTCGGGGAAAGTGCGACATCAGCCGAGGCCAGACCCAGACTTTGGAATCCGGCCGACCGAAGGGCTGCCTGAGGCAGGACAACCCATATGTTATGACTGCAGATGCATACCTATCGGACATCTACATTTATGGTAGGTACAAAACTGTACTTTTCTGTGACTGCACAGACGTCTACATCTTCTAGTGATAGAAGTGCTTCCAGAGAGGGCAGTTTCTGGCTTAAGTTCCTAGCATTTAGCACCGTGACCCTTATTTTGTTCTGATTGGTTAATTTCATTTTGGTAATTTTGCTTTCAAGACCTTGCTTAAAAAAGGCACTGTGGGGGAGGGAAGAGCCTTTTCCAGCAGCTGAAAGCCTAGAGGTTCCAGGAGCAAACAGTCTCCAGCAAAGCAGCAAGGTTTGTCGACCATGGCTTCCCAGGCTGACAGGAACTGGATCCCATTTGCATGACAAAAAACTGAGCCAGTTATTGAACTCAGTCATTTTTTTGCTTATACTGTGACCTCATTATAGGTGAGGGTAGTATACTGCCCAAGGCTAGGGACACACCTGTCTGGGGCACCTACACAGAGAGCTCAACCTTGTCTTTCTTCATGTAGTCCAGTGAGGTACGTCTAAGGTCATTCACACCAACACGAACTATGACAGTGTCATAATGGTACTTGTTGCTGAGAGATAGGTGCATGTGTGATTTGACGAGTCCTGGCACCGGAGAGACCACTAACCTTGACATTCACTTTGTCCATCCTGATGAGTGGGACAGTGGGACATTCGTGTATCTCACTGTTGAGTCTCCAATGACAAGAAACCTTTGTCCTTCTGTTGCTATGTTGCAGTATTCCTGTGATATTTTCCGCCTCATACGACTTGTACGTTGCCTCCTATGCAAAAGCTTCAGCTTGGCTGTTGCAGCTGCGTGGGTCGTCACACGTAGGGCCATAAACCAGGGGCCTTAAATGTGACGTCTGCATGCACAGACTTCAGAACTTTTCAGCCGCAGACAGACTCATCGTGTGCTTCGCTCCTTCAATGCAAATGTCTAAAAAGCTATGTACCCCGTTGAGGTTTTTTCTTCTAATTATCTTGCTAAAGCTTGGTTTATTGTAGCTAGCCATAGTTGTCAGCAAAAAAGGGTAAATGCCAATGCGGGCGCCAGATATCCCGTAAAGACTTACTTACTTTTGCTTAGGCCAGTAGCACAACCACAATGCCTGCTCCATTTGCCAATCCTTTGTACCCAAGACCCCTTGCAGCCGTCTGGCCTCTCTTTTAATCTTTACTTGGAGAACCAGCGGCTTAAATGGTTAGCCCCTTAGTATGGATCCCACCTCTGAGGCCTTGACACAGCCTTCTCGTAAAAAGGCCAAGATTCCTAGGCCCTCTACCGTTCCACTTCCGGACGCCCTGCCAACTTCCGATTTAGGAGTTGAGGGAAGCTCAGAGGATCAGTCTACTGCAGCGGCAACTTTCGTATAAGCCGTTTCGCAGCCGACTGCCATGTCCCCAGAGCTAACCCAGACTACCGTTGAGGTCAAGGGCGAAACAGGCCTGGCAGAGCCTCCGACCGGGATCCCTCATCCTGATGCTGCTATGGTTAGACCGTCATCCGAATCCTGGCCTGCATCTACTCCAGCCAAAAAGAAACAAAAATCCAAACATACGACCATCACCAAAGAAGGCCTACCTGACTGGCAGTCCTTCACTTCTTCCCTGATGCAGACCTTTATGGCCCTTAGGCCTTCAGCCTCATCCCCCCTCTGCTCTACCACTGCCAAGCCATAGACCTGCTTCTGGTGCTTCTCTCCCTCTTCCTGTCTCTCAAGACAGGGAAGAAGAGCAAGACACCTATTACCTTTCCTCTGAGGAATTTGTTTCTTACACCTCCCAAATTGCTTCTACCCAGGACCTCTACTCCCCTGATGAAGAATCTGTTGAGGGAGAGACTCCTCCAGAGGATATTACATTTGGTGAAACCATCTCCAAAATGAAAGAATATTTCAAATGGGACACACCTGAAATGTCTGATACTCAGAAGAGGTATTTTAAGCTTTTACAAGTAGAATCCCCCTCCCCTTCTGCCATCCCACCTGTCATACCTGGATACTTGGATGCCTTTACCTCTGCATCAGACACCAGATTCACAGCCACCTGTCCCTCAGTGGCCATACCGCTTCTACAAGGTGACTGATGACCAAATATTCCTAGTCAAACCTCCCCTGGCAGACCCAGCTGTGATTGCCACCTATCCTGATAAACAGTCGAGGCGCATTCCATCTGCCTTGCTCTTACCCATTGACAAAGACAGCAAATCTATGGATAGGATTGGTCAGAAGGTCTATACCTCTTCCACATTGGCTTTTAGAGCCATAAACTATCAGACACATATGACCAAATATGCTTTGGACCTAGTCTGGCAAGCCTGTACCTTGCTGGCCACTATTCCTGACTGCCCTACAAAAGCTGACATCTCTTCTAAGCTATTTCTGCCTGCCTAAGTAGACAGACTCTCAATTGGATACAGCTATGATGCTGCAGAAGCTTCTGCTCACTCTGCAGCATCTGCCTCTGTTCTCAGGAGATATTATTAAACTTCAGCACTTAACAGATGACTTTAGTCTAAGATCCTGGATACCCCCCCGGACCCCAATTTCCTTTTTGGAAAACAATCTGCTGATCTTTTCAAAAACCTGCAAGAAACCTTCAAAAACCTGCAAGAAAAGAGTAAGGAATTACAAGACATCAAACATTTGTTGGTGTCCCCCATCCCCAAATACTATAGGAACTACCCTGCCAAAGCAACATTTGTGAGACGTAGCCCAACATGGTCTGGATCTCCCTCTTCCAGACCTAGGTGGGGTTACCAGAAAACAAACCACTTTCAGACCAGCTGCCCCACAGCCTCCTCCAGTGAGCCCTTTCAAAACAGAGGAGGCCCCAACAATGCATGACTGCCTTGCCCCCTACCTCTTTCTGCCCATCTGTCTCACTGATTCCCCTTTTGGAAAACCATCACCACAGACAGGTGGGTGTTGGCCATCATCCAAAAGGGGTATTTCCTGTCCTGGAAAGAAAAGCGCCCATAAAAGGAATTCCCTTTCCCCCCAGAAATCAGACATCTTTTACCACAGGTCCTTTCAGACCTTCTGAACTTGGGTACCATAGAAACCTGTCCCCTTAGGACAGGAGGGAAAAGGCTTCTACTTTCGTCTATTCCTAGTCCCCAAAAAGGACGAACCATGGAGACCTATTCTAGATTTTTCCTTCTTAAATGTATTCTTAAAGGTGCCCAGCTTCAGAATGCTGTCATTCCCAAGCCTCCTTCCTCTCATACCTACAAAGACTTTCATGGCCATATAGACCTAAAAGAAGCCTACTTACACATACCCATACTACCCTCCCACGGAACATTTTTAAGTTTCTCTGCACTCTCATCTCATTTCCAGTTTACTGCCTTGCCCTTTGGTTTGTCCAGAAAACCTTTCAGCCCATCTGCTATACACAGTGTCCCTAATACAAAATCTGGGGTTTACCCTCAATCTCCCAAAGTCATCTTTGACCCCAGAGCAAGACTAGATATTTCTGGGTTGCAGAATCAAGACAGTCTTAATGAAAGCCTTTCTACCCCAAGACAAGGTCAGCTACCTGACCTCCCATTTCAGTGCCCTACTGCAGACCCAAGTAATCACTGCAAGGCAATTCTTAAGGACCCTGGGACTAATGGACTACTGGCCACCACCATCCCAATGCTTCCACTAGCCATACTGTATATACGGAAAGCTTCAGTGGTATTTAAAAACATTTGGTCCCAACACCAGCATCCCCTGGAACAAGAAATCGCACTCTACCCTGCCTAAAGATGGAGGTCTGCTGGTGGATTTAACAAGTCCAGCTCAACCCAGGCCTTCCCCTCCAGGCCACGCTCCCAACCCAGGTTATGCATACAGATGCATTAGACTCGGGATGGGGAGCCACCTTGGCATCCTACAGGGTTCAAGCAACATGGTACTCTTCATTAAAGGCCAAACACATCAATGTGACAGAAATGACAGCTGCCCTCCTGGCTCTGAAAACCTTCAGTCCCTTGCTTCTACCAGGCGTTTTAATAGTGACAGACAACACCACAGTTATGTGGTACCTCAACAAACAGGGAGGGACAAAAGCATACCTCCTGTGCAGACTAACATTACTGATATGGGATCTAGCCTCTCGCCACATCTTCTGCTGCAGGCATCCTACATCCCCGCGTAGGACAACAAACAGGCAGACCTTCTGAGCAGGATATCCTCTCCACAACATGAAAGGGTGCTGGACAGAACAGTCTTCCTAGACATTGTCCACCAGTAGGGCACTCCTCAAGTAGACCTGTTTGCCTCCCCCCAGAACAGACAACTGCAGACTTTCTGCACCAAGATCTACTCACCTTTAGCTTGGAGAGAAGATGCTTTCAGCATTTCTTGGAAGGGAAAGTTTCTATATGCCTTTCCCACCTTCCCACTAATTCAGAAATCCTCATGAAAATCAGGAGAGACGAACCAAAAGTCTTGTTGGTGACTCCCTACGGGCCAAGGCAGCACTGGTTCCCCCAACTTCACAATCTAGCCAAGGACAATCACCACAAGTTACCCCACAAGATGGATCATTCACCCACGCTTGCAGATGTAGTCACTGACACTGTGGGTAATAAACTTTTAATTCCCTTCAGACACCACTACACAGAAAATGTGCTTTCAGTCCTGAGGGAGGCCGGGAAACCTACTGCAAGAAAATCATATCTAGCTAAATGGGACTTTCTCAAAATGGTGGCTGGACAAGGGAAGGGACCCATGCATTGCAGCCCCCCTCCCCAGTTCTAGCATACATGTGTCAACTAGTAAAAGGCGGACTATCACACTCTTCAGTTAAAGTTCACCTTTCCACTATCTCAGCCTGCCTACCGCTAGACCCTTCCTTACTAGCCATGCTCTATGTTGAGCTTTTCTTAAAAGGGGTCCTACACATAAGGCCTCCAGGAAAGCCCATCCCACCACCCTGGGACCTGAACTTTATTCTGGAAGAGCTAACCCAGCACCTTTTTGACCCTGCTGCCACAGCTACTCTCCAGCTGTGTACATGGAAAACTATTCTGCTAGCGGCCATAACTTCATCTAGAAGGGTGTCAGAACTGCAGGCCTTAATGGCCTGGCCCCCTTACACTACTTTCCACAAGGACAGGGTAACACTAAGAACTATCCTCTCCTTCATGCCTAAGGTAGTCCATGATTTATCATTAAACCAGTCTATTCACCTGCCCACTTTCTACCCCTCTCCCACCAATGAAGGGGAAAGGGTACTTCACTCCCTGGATGTACACAGACAGTTAAGATTTTACCTGGACAAAACAAAATCCATTAGAGAATCCAGTCAACTGTTTCATACCACCCTCAGGGCCATGGGCAAGGCAGTCTCCAAACAAACCATCGCCTGTTAGATCAGGAAAGCCATTTTCCTCTGCTACTGTCACCATGGCAAAAAACTCCCATTGGGAATAAAAGCTCACAACACGAGAGCAATGGCAGCCTCCAAAGCCTGTCTCAAAGGCCTGGACACTGCCTCCATTATTGAAGCAGCCAGATGGTCCTCCATACACACTCTCTCCAAACACTACATATTAGACAATATCTGCAAAGCATGACCAGGGTAATCCTACAGGGATTTATAGAATCGGCCTCTTCATCCACCACCCATCCTTCCAACTAATCTGTGGTAATCTCCCGCAACAGGAGTACTGCAACATAAGAATAGAAGGACATAGAATAGTTGTGTGAAATCTTACTATAACTATAGATGCCCTTCTTTTCCATGTTGCAGTATTCTTCTTTTCTTTTACTCAGTACAGCATATTCTTAGGGCCCTGGTACCCTGTGCTCTGCACTGGGTACCTATGAAAATCACATGAGCCCAGTGGCCCTATGCCTGACATCTACTCCTGTTGGACCTTATACTCCTGCTGGCCTTTCAAGTTCTGAGGTCTGTGCGTGCAGATGTCAAATTTAAGGCCCCTGGTTTATTGCCCTACGTGACGTCCCACACTGCTGCAACAGCCAAGCTGAGGCTTTTGTATAGGAGCCGACGTACTGGTTGCCTTAGGTGGAAAATCCCACAAGAAGAATATTGCAACATGGAAGAGAAGGACATCTATGGTTATGGTAAGATTTTACACAACTATTCTTTTTTGAGTGTTGTGCCTTACGGGCTTGGTGGGTGATATGCTGGTATTGCTGTGTCATGGGTGCTGTGGGTACTGTTAGCTCTAACAGTCTCTTGTTTTGGAGGTGTCTGGTGTTTTGGTAATTTTTTTGGGAGAACCTCCAAGTATGTGGATTTACATGTTTGCATAATGTGTGTATGAGTAGTGGTACTTTGTTGGATATGTAGTGGTGGTTGAATTGACAACCTTCTCCGTGTTACTGTTTCGAGTGACAGAGCATGAATTCTAGATTCTTGGTGTAAGTATATCTCGTTTTCTGTACTAGAGTGGGTTATTAGTAGAGGGTTGTCTGTGTACATGAGGCAACTGCTACACTGCCTTAAAAGGCCCAAGTCAACAAGGTTGGCAGGAGAAACAAGGGTAGTCCAACTGTCCATAATGCCAGGTTGAAGACTGTTGTCAGTAGAGGTGGCTTTTCAGAAGAGGAGCTCAGTGGATGGGTATTTCTGCCTGGGTCTTATGGAAAATTTGCTAAATTTAACTGTCCGGCTTTGGTGCAGAAACTTTCTCTAATGCAGGGCCTAAATACCAGAAGCTAAAACTTGAAGAAAACAAAACTCTAAAGAGATTCAAAAGGACCAATGAGGATGCTTATTCCAAACCCTAGACCGGCCTTCCTTTACAGGGTCAAGTGTGCTGCCACCTTTGGAACCTAGACCACCTCAGGATTTTCAGACACAGCCACTGGCTTGTGATAGATCAACAAATGAAGGGGTATCAAGTTCTACTAGCTGTGCTGGCTTTGGACTACACAATAAAAGCAAATTTGTCCCTGCAGGCTGTTGACATTTCATCAGAAAACAGTGTTTTTGCATGCTAATTAAACATGTCTGTGGAGGACCCTCACATATATATGAGGCATTCCTTAAATACATGTTTGCCTCTTGCCAGAACAGACAACTCTATGCTTTATATCAGATTTTTTTGTGAAAATTTACATTTTTTTTTCTGAACCTCTGGATGGCACCTTTTCCTTTCAGTAGAACAGGGTTCTCCTGCATCCCCTAACTTTGGTCTTGTCATTATTAGTCTTGATGACAACAGTAGAAATTTAGAGCAAAACTTTCTGGCAGTACAAAATTGGCTGAGAGATATATTTTTCTCCAGTAGGCAGACCTGTTTCTTCACACTGGAACTTGAATTTTGTGCTTGAAAATTTCATGTTACCTTCACTGAACCTGATGTTCCAAGTAGCTGCTCAAGTAGGTAAATTACGAGCAAAGAGCAATTAAAGCACAGACAACAAAGTAAACTCGTTTCAAAGAAACCCAAACTTACTAAAACAAAATTGTACACAGACCGTGCTTACTCAAGTGATCTAAAATAGCATTGTTATGAAGTGATTGTATGATAGGTAAAATCACATGACATTTGTAGTTATGTTTTAAAGCAATATCTTAAAAGTAGCTTTTAATGTGACATCTTTTCCTCGCTGCTGCTCCTGTCAGTTCTGCTTTATCAAGGGAGATTTAGAAATGCAATCCTCAAGTTGTAAATCATGCATTCTAAAGTACAAAATGACACTTGGGGTCACTCTCTTTTGTTTATACCTTAGATGGTCTCAGAAATTTCCAGTTAATCTTTTTAACTCCTTGTCTTTCTTACTGTCTTGCCCAACCCAGGACAAGAGGATTCTGTATTCCATGCATGTGTATAGGCAGGCAATTGTGCTGTGTTAACAGGGTTATGGGCTTCGCACTGACCATCTCTTTGGCAGAGAGGCAACGCAGAGTAGTAATGACATACTGTCTCTTGGAATAGCTATACAAGGTGCATCATCTTTTATGGCCACAGTGGTAGAAGTCCAGTTTTCCAGTTAAGACCAGACTCCACACATAACCAGCATAATGGCTTGAAGTCCCCTGTTAACTTGGAACTTACTGAAAATAGGACCGCGATCCAAGGACTCAATTTTATTCATGATCGATTGAAGGACTGGTCTAAACGGGATATGGAATTTTTGGAAATAATAATTACAATGAAACTAATAGCATTGACTCTAGGTTAGTGGGTTTAGAATTGAAAATGCACAAAGTACGGGCCCTTCAGTGTGATAATTCATATTTAAGAGTGTATTTATAGAGGTCGGGTACCTAAGGGGCTTTGTGTATTTAAATTTCCAAATGGAATTAAAAAAGGGCAAGTTGAATGTGATTAATTACTCCGGATGTTCGATAGGCACAGTATCGAACTTATGGAGTTTATTTTAAAGGTCAACAATAAGAGAATCAATGATTTGCTTAAGGAGATTGATGAAATTAATTGTGTTGTTTTGAATGATAACTAACCAGCACACTCTTAGATACAATGTCATTTTTGACAAAGTTGAAAATGAAGTTAGTAATAATATTGACAGGAAGAAAAAGAAATTATCAAGGGATGAGTACGAATACAAAAATGGTTTAGCATACCCTTTCCCTAAAGCCTATTTAGATGTTGATTCTGGTAGAGTTAACACACACAGTTAAACCCAAAATTCTAAATTGAATGCTATTACTAGTAGAGCAAATGGCAATGATGAATCTTACGACTCCGACTTCCTACCCCTTAGGAGGTCTGAAAGAATTTTTAATAGAAACCACCCTAGATTGGACGATGATTTTTTAGGCCCCAGTGGCGAAGGAGGGACAAGACCAAAATACAGGAACCAATCCTGCAGGAGGAAGAACAGCTACGATTAACCCACGGGAAAGAAGGGGACACTAGTAATGAAGAAATTACTATATGTAAAGATGGTATAATTTACCTATAGAAGGGTTTTAAAATTTACAACTATACAAGTTTATACGTTTGTAAAGATGTATTCCATTTATTAATGAAAGGGATGAAATTTGTCTCCTCAACAAAGGAAGATGCAAGTAAAACACTAACAGAATTAAAGATTTTTGTAAGGAAATTAAATTTAAAATTTTTAAATAAAGACAAGAAAGTGGAGAAGGGAAATGGGAACCTGGAAATTAGAAAGATAAATTGTTACAACCCCCCATTAGTCCCCATTTTAAGCTCTTTTGAGAACGTTTGTACCCAGGAAATATACCAGTCTTTACAAACCCATAAACATAGGATTTACAACCTTTCTATGTCAGAAAAAAGGTTATTAAATGAACTAAGAAGTGAAAATAACATAAGGTTTATGAAACCAGACAAGGGTGGGGGCATGGTTACTGTAAACTCTTAAGATTATAATAACAAAATTACTTGTATGCTCAATGATGCATCTAATTACGAATGTGTCCAGGAATGAAATTCATCTTTCCTACCGGAAAGTTAAACTTTTACTGGAGGACTCATTATATCAAGGGGTCATTAACGAAGAAATGTACAACTTTCTCCATGTTGAACATCCCACTATACCCATAGCCTTCGGTATTCCGAAAACACACAAGTGTGATTGACCCAGACTTATTATCTCTGGACACAATAGTATCACATATCCACTTGGTATTTTCATTGACCGGATGGTCAGGAGGTCACTGGCCCCCATAGATTATATTTTAATTGATTCTTGGGATTTTTTAAGAAAGGTATAAAATGAGTTTTTTAGTAATGAGGTGTGTTTTTCCACGGTGGATGTAGTTTATCTTTTTACCTCCATTGCACACGGTGCAGGTTTGGAATATTTTCATGAAGTTTTAGTAGCAAAAACCAACCTAAGTGGAAGTATGACCAATTTTATTTTGGAACTGATGGAGATTGTTTTGAAAAATAACTTTTTTACCTTTGGAGGGGAATTTTACAGACAAGTAAAAAGAGTAGCAATGGGCAACAGTTGTGCCACTATTTTTGCCAATCTTGTTATGTACCAAAGGGAAAACTACTACATTTTTAACACTATTTACAAAGGGGACTGGTGTCTTTGCTTAAGATTTTTGGATGATTTATTTATTTTATGGAAAAACGGGGGGGGTCGCATGATAAATTTCTTGAGTACATAAATGGATCCTGTGAATATTTTAAATTTACTGGCACCAGTGACCACAAACAGATCAATTTTTTAGATGTGAAATTAATCAAGGACCCTCATACTAAAAGTTTTCAATCTTGGGTCTTTAGGAAGCCCACTTTTTCCGACGACTACTTGGAATTTACTAGTAGCCACCCTTCATTTATGAAAAGAAATATTGTGAAGGGCTAGATGGTCAGGGTGGTTAGAATGTGTTCCATGTTTAGTTTTGCGGAAGATGAAACACAACAGGTTTTGGACATGTTCCTTGCTAGGGGTTACCCGCTTGATCTTTTAACCCGTATAAGGGACCAAGTTATTAGTGAATGGGATCTCAGATATAAACCATTATTAGGGGTAACTGAAGAAACAAAAAATAAAAACTAAGATGAAGAAAGAATTTTTCCCAGGCCATGGTACTACCATATGGTGAAACCTCAGGTTGTGTTAAAAAAATTAGTAAAAACAATTGGGCTATGTTTAAGGGTAACAGATTTATGGTCAGTTACTGGTGTTGAACCCTTGTTTATTTACAGGGTTAACAGTAATTTGAAATGTATACTGGAAAACAGACACCTAGCAAAAGAATAGTTAAAAGAAAGGGACAACTAGGTGTGGGGCCTGTGATTATTGTAGTTACATTATTGAAGTTCCTACGGTAAAATTGAGTCCCTATGATATTGAAGTGACCTTTTTCCCAGGTTCATGCACAACAACAGATGTTTACTTGGCTAAATGTAAAGATTGTGGCCATTTTTATATAGGAAAGACGGAAAGGAGGTTAAATCGAAGGATTTATGAACACTGTTACAGTATTATAAAAAAGATGAAAAAAATGCACTATATAACCATATTAGTACTATAACCCTTCTCACTCCTTTAAATTTGGCATTTTAGAGGTGGTCAATAAGGATTTTAGAGGGGGGGATTGGACTAACAAATTAAGGGCAGAAGCTAGGTGGCAATTCAAACTTAATGCCACAAGAGGTTCTAGATATTAATGAATTTATTAGTATTAAACTTGAACTAAAGTTCAGGGCTACAAAATTATGAACTGTTTTTTCATTCTTACCTCTCTTTCTACTATTGGTTTTATGTACATATCTATTTGTGTATTTATTCATACAATAGATACTTGTAGTATTTGGTTTGGGCTGTGCATTTGCACAGTTTTTAAATTCAGGCACTATTGTGTCCTTTTTTATATGCACTTTAAAACACTGCCATTTTAAATGTTAATTATTGTCTAACTGAATTAATTATTTACGTGTATAAAAGGAAATGAAACCATGGTGTTTTGTTCTGAAGTCACTTGACGAAAGTGCTTGACTGTGGATATTTTATTCTTTTGTGGATTTTCCATCAATAAATTTCGTTTTGACTGGATATTTCTATTCTTTTGTGGACTTTCCATCATTTCGTTTTGGGTTGTAGTACATCGGCTCCAGAGTGCATTTTTTATTTCATTTCAGACTCCACAAGGACTGCTGCAACCACAGTAGCTGCTTTAAAAATATATTGGTACAGAGAATGTGGGAGGAAGCCACATATGGACTTATCTTCATACCTTCTGCATTTCATACTTAATACTAATCCTTGGAGAAGAGGTTACTCTTCTTATTCCTTGGTGATTTCCAACATATTGGGTGTATTGCAACAAAGATCCTTATGATGAACATACTACAGTCATGAGGGTATGTTCTAATATTAATGATGTGCAATATGTTATTTCAACTTCCATTAGCATGTGTCTTCTCTTACCTTTGCATGATGTAAGGCTTCTGAAAAGGTGCATTAAAAGGATAGAATTCTGCCCATCATACCTGGGAGTACTTGTATTTATCTTTGTTGAAGTGGTTTGGGGGTTACTGATGACCGACTTTGTTTGTGAAGGTGTGTGTAAACCCATCAACATAGCTATATGTGTGTAAACCTTCACTAGATGTCCTATTCCTATGTTGCAGTATTCATACTGTGGGATTTTCCCACCTCAGGCAACCCGATGTCTGCTCCTATACTAAAGCTTAAGCCTGGCTACTGTAGGTGTGCAAGATGTCACACGCAAGGCCATAAACCAGGGACCATAAATGTGACGTCTGCACGCACAGACCTCAGAACTTTACAGTGGCAGATGTTGGCTTCGACTGGTTTGCTGCTACAACTAAAGACTTCAGAAAGATAAGTACCTCCATTGGGGTTTTTCTCTCTTGCGTACGCTTTAGCTTGGTTGCTATACATTCTCTTTTAGCCGATGTCTGAGAAAAAGAGCAAATGTAATTGTGGGCGTCCGATACCGCACAAAGACTCACACGACTGGTGTGTGTTTTGCTTAGGTAAGGAACACCATAAATAAGGCCTGCTCCATTTGCCAGTTCTTCATGTCAAAGACCCTACGCAGCTGGCTGGCTGCACTAAATTTGTATTTGGAAAATCAAAGATTAAAACACCTCACTCTCAGAATGGATCCAGAGTTGGCCATCCAAGTTGAACAACCGAGGAAGAAGGCCAATGTTTCCAGGCCTACTGCCGTTGCCACTCCACCATCGATGTCCTGCCGACTACCGAAATAGGGGCCAAGGGACACCCGATTACTCTGTCCTCTTCAACAGTTCCTCTGGAAGAGGCTGTTCCTGCAGTCACAGAGAGTATATCCATGGAGTTAATCCAGACACCAGCCACAAATGATGTCAAGGGGGAACCATTACTTGGTGGCTGACTGAGATCTCTCCTATTCCAGCCCAGGCCTCTGTCTCTAAGCCTACCCTTGTGCCCACGCCAAAAAAAAAAAAAAAAAAAAAAAAACTAGACACTTGAGCCCTATGCTTCAAGATACTTCATATTGGCAGTTGTTTACCAATTCCTTAATGCTTACTTTTATGGCCCTTAAGCCCACAGGCCCTGCATCTACCAACACTCCTGTGCTGAGCCCCATGCCAGTCTCTGCTTTCTCCCTACCTTTACCCACTAGTCACCAGGGAGTAGAAGAAGAACCTGACCAGTCCTACTCCTCTTTTGAGGAACCCGTTTCCTGTGTCTCTCAAATTGCTTCTACTGTGCTTTATTACTCCCCAGATGAAGACACTATTGAAGGAGCTTTCCCACCAGAGGATATTATCTTCGGGGAAACTGTTTCAAAAATGAGAGTACTTCAAGTGGGATACTACCTTAATGTCAGATACACAGAAAAGATATTTTGAACTGTTGCAACTTGAGTCTCCCTCTCCTTCACCTATCTCTCCCGTGCTTCCAGCCTTCCTGGATGCCTTTAACTCTGTCTCCAAGAATCCAGATTCTCAACCTCCTGCCCCTAAAAGGCCAGATAGGTTTTACAAAGTTCCCGATGATCAGAAGTTTCTGGTAAAACCTCCCTTGGCTGTCCCAGCAGTTATTGCTGTGTCCCTAGACAGTCTAGTCAATTACCTTCTTCACTTTTGCTAACAGATAAGGGCAGCAAAACAATGAACAGAATTGGTAAGAAGGTATACACCTTCTCTACTCTGGTCTTCAGGGCTATTAATTACCAGTACAACATGGTTAAACACGCCCTGAACCTGGTGTCCCAGGCTTCCACCTTGCTGGCTTCTAACCCTGAGTGTCCAACCAAAGCTGACATTGCATCAAAATGGTCTCTAGTTACACAAGTAGCTAGACACAGTGTTAGGTGCAGTTAGGATGCAGCAGAGGCCTCAGCCAGGTCTGCTGCTTCTGCTTTGCGCAGATGCTCCTTGCTTCACCTGCAACCTCTACCAGAGGATTTTAAATCCAAAATCATGGATGCTCCACTGGACCATATCCTTTTATTTGAAAAAAAAATTCAGCAGAACTTTTCAAAAACTTGCAACAAAAAAAGCAAAGAACTTCAGGTCATTAAGCATCTGCTGTTGTCCCCCCTTCCTTAGATATCACGGGAACTGTCCAGCAAAAACATCCTTTGTCACAAGGACTCCCTCTACATCGTGTCCTTCCTCCTTAAGGCCCAGTAGGGGATCCAGGAGGCAGCCTTACTCCAGACCCCCAACTCTCAGCCCCCAGCCAAGCCTTTTCCAGACACGGGGTCTCTCAGCATGACTGTCTTGCTCAACTGCTTCTGTCCACCTGCCTTACCCATTACCTTCCCTTCTGGTAAAGCATCACCTCAGATCTTTGGGTTCTTTCCATCATCCAAAAAGGATATTTTCTATCCTGGAAGGAAAAACCAAAAAGGATTCCTTTTCCTCAAAAAAAATCATCTTCATCTATTCCCTTTCATTTTGAAAGAACTCCTAACTCTAGGAACTATAGAACCAGTTCCCTCAGGACAGGAAGGTCAAGACTTCTATACCCATCTCTTTTTAGTTCCAAAACAAGATGGCCCTTGGAGACCAATCCAGGACTTATCCTATCTGAACCTGTTCCTAAAGGTTCCCCCCTTCAGGATGCTCTCCCTTCAGACTCTGCTACACCTTATCCCCTCCAATGCCTTCATGGTAATTCTAGATCTAAAGGATGCTTATCTGCACATTCCGATCAGGCCCTCCCACAGGAAGTTTCTGTGCTTCACTGGCTACTCTTATTTATTTATTTATTTTACATTTGTTGACCGGGAGTGTCCAACTGGATTAAAAGTCAATTTTCAGCGGAGGCCCAGGGAGAAAAGCTCCAAGAGAATAATTCTTTTACAAAACATAGTTTTAAGTTCAAACTTTTGAAATGCAATTTCCATAGAAGAGTTTTTGACATGCATATTATCTAACAGATAGAATACATTCGTTCTCTACAATATAATAGTAAATTTTAGAAGATTTTCCTAAGTTTAGGATTCCTGTGATAGATTTACTATCAGAGTAAAAGCAGAGACATGTAGAATAAGGCTCAGAGAGCAGATGATCGCTATAGTTGAGAAGGATAAAAAATTGATGTACAATATGTCTTCTCCTAGTTTTAGTTGCTTATAGAAAGCACAACATTGCAGGGGTAGTTTTCCCTAACTCCTGGCGTGATGGGATGAGCAGTAGATTCAGCCCTACGTGGGTACAGTACTATGATTGGTTGGCACACTCTTTACACCTTCAGTTTGCAGCCTTGCCCTTTGGCTAGTCTACAGCTCCCAGAGTTTTTACAAAATGCTTGGCCCCAGCCATTGCCTATTGCGGAACCAAGGCAGTAGAAATCTACCCTTACCTGGACGGCATTATCATTCTGGCAGTATCAGAGTCCACTCTACAGACCAATCACTCACTCTCCTTCACAACTTTGGATTCACCCTAAACCTTCAGAAATCCTCTCTTCTTCCTCAATAGGACAAAGTTTTCTTAGGCTGCAGGATTAGAACAGACCTGATGAGTTTCTTTCTCCCACCAGACAAAGTGCAGTCCTTCTCCACCCATTTTCAATACCTACTTTCAGAATCTCCTCTATCTGCAAGACAGTTTCTACAACTTCTAGGTCTCCTAGCAGCCACTATTCCCATTCTCCCATTAGCAAGGATGCACATGAGAAAATTCCAATGGTACCTAAAGAATATGTGGTCTCAGAGCCAACATCCACTAGACAAACATATTCCCCTTCTGCCCTGCTTAAAAATGGTGCTAAAGTGGTGGATTCAGCAAATTTCACAGAACCAGGGCATTCCACTGCTTCTCCCTCCCACCACTTAATCCATGCACACAGATGCATCAGACCTAGGGTGGGGTGGGGGGGTGACATTACAGAACTTGAGAGTACAACAGTGTTGGATCCCTACCCTGCAAAAAGCAACACATCAGTGTCAGAGAAATGACTGCTGTCTTGCTGGCTCTAAAAGCCTTCCTTCCCATTTTGCAACCAGAACTGCTCCACATGATGACAGACCACACAGCTGTCAAGTGGTACCTCAACGAACAAGTGTCATGTGGTACCTCAACTAACAAGGAGGGACAGAGTCATACCAGTTGTGACCGATAACCCTAAAAATCTGGGATCTGGCAGCCAACCACAACCTTTTCCTGCAGGCCTTTTGCATCCCCTCTCAGGAAAACAAACAAGCAGACTTGCTCAGCAGAACATCCTCTCTACAACACGAATGGATGTTGCACAGGGATAACGTCCTAGACATCCTCCATCAGTGGGGCACACCTCAAGTGGATCTGTTTGCCTCCTCCCAGAACAGACAACTAAACAAATTCTACACCAGGGATCACACTCCACTAGCCTGGAGAGTGAATGCCTTCAGCTTTCCATGGAAGGGAATGTTCCTGTATGCCTTTCCTCTAATACAAAAGGTCCTTCTGAAAATCAAGAAGGAACAACCAGAAATGTTGCTGGTGACTCCGTTTGCAAAGACAAAAGTGGTTCCCCCTTTTTCATTCCCTAGCCAAGGGCAATCACCCCAAGTTACCCCACAAGGTGAACCTACCAACGCAACAAAAGGGATCTCTCATTCACCCCCTGCTGTCCATGCTGCACCTAACTCTTTGGGTGATGAACTTCTGATCCCTTTCAGGGCGTGCTGTCAGTCTTGAGGGAGGCCAGGAAACGGATTACTAGAAAAAACTTTGTCTAAATGGCAGAGTTTCTCAAAATGTTGTTTCCTTAAGGACAAGGATCCTTTTCAGGTGGATCCCTCACTTGTCCTTACCTATATATGTGAGCTCATTAAGGAAGGTCTAGCATAGTCTTCAGTGAAAGTCCACCTTTTTGCCATTTCAGCCTGCTTTTTGCCTTTACAGCCACCACTGCTTTCCAGACTGAGCATTAAACTTTTCCTGAGAGGTGCCTTGCATATCAGATCACCAAGAAAACTCATCCCTCCTCCCTGGGACCTCAATTTCATGCTGGAAAAACTCAACTTACCTCCTTTTGAGCCAGTCAGCACATCCTCTCTACAAATGTGCACATGGAAAATAGTTCTAGTGGCCATTGCCTCCACTAGAAGAGTATCTGAACTAAAGGCCCTTATGGCCTGTCGTCCTTACAGCACCTTCCACAATGACAGTGTGACCTTGTGCACAAACCCTTCCTTCATGCCCTCCATTCACTTACTTACCTACCTTCCCCCTCTCAAACTAATACCGCAGAGAGGATCCTTCATTCCCTAGATGTGCACAGACATCTGGGCTTCTACTTGATCAAAGCCAAGTCCTTCAGAAGATCTGACCAACTCTTCATTTCCTTCCACCCCAGGGCTTTGGGTAAGGCAGTCTCCAAACAAACCATTTCCTGTGGGGTCAGGAAATCCATTCTGATGTTCATGTTTCACTGTTGCAGTCATTACACTAGGGTTATCCTGCTGGCAGGCTACCAGCAGTCGGCCTGAATTCCAAAGTCCTGGTCTGGCGTCGGTTGCTGTTGCCTTTTCCCTGACGTCAGTGCGCCAGGGGTATAAAAGATGCAGCAGACGCCATTTTCTCCAGTCTTTCTTGCCGCGCAGTGCCCGAAGCAAAAGCAGTTCGCAAGTGCTGGTCGGCAGACTCCTGAGATTTTCAAAATCGAATTTCAGATCCGAAGTCTTCATTAACGTTAAGTACCCTGTTGGGGAAACATTTTTCTTGCTCCAGACCGATGTCAGAAAAAGTTAACAATTGTATTTCTTGTGGGAAGCAAATACCTCATAAGGATTTTCATTCTTAACTGTATTCCTGGCCTAGGCCCTGACCACGACGTTGCTAGCTGTCGGTTTTGTGCTAGATTTAACCAACGCACTATTAAGCGTCAGCACGATTTTGCTTTTCATTACTTTGGCCGAAGATTTAATTATATAATGCCGTCGGAACAGCTGACGACCGGAGTTTATAAAAAGCGCAAGGAAAAGGACAGGCATCCGAGGTCCAAAACCGATGAGGCCTCTGCTAGGCCGGTTGCCGGTTCGCTGGTTCTCAGTGAGGCGCTTTCGCAGCTCCTGACGCCCGCTACCTCAGAGCCACAGGCCGCTTCTAACTCCCATGTGGAGCCAACAAGGCCTCTGGATACTCAAGGTATTGGACACTCGGAAACTATTCCCTCAGATGGGTCCGGAGCCGCTGAGCAGGCATCTGCTTCTGAGGGTGTTTTCAGACCTACACCATTGTATGTCAAGCCAACCTCGGCTTCAAAGATAAAGACTAAAGCAGCTCTAAAGACAAAGAAACAAGTACAGCATTCTCCCGGACAGACTTCCATGCCTAAGAAACAGATGCTTAAAATGGCTGAAGACCTAATTACTTTGATCAGGGGTTCCCATCCCCCTCCTGGTAAGAGGCCTAGGCAAGAGACAGTGACTCTTCTGATCAGGTTTCCATTTCCTCTGACTCCTCTTCTGAACAGGGATACTCTCTTCCTCCCTATGAGGATTCTGATGCTGAAGAATCTATTCCTTCAGCCTCTCCTCCTGAGGATTATTCTTTTGGGGAAACCCTGCATACCATGTGGGAGCATTTTCACTGAGAGAGCCAAGATTACTCAGAATATAAGAAAAGGCTCAGAGACCTACTTTTACTTCCTCAGCACAGACCTCTTGCTATTCCACCTGTTGTAGACATTGTAGATGTATTTTCAGAGTCCGGACTGTCTCCTGGCTCTTTACCCCCTGCACCTGTTAAGCCAGACAGATACTACAAGGTTCCAGACTCTCATAAATTTCTATATAAAAACCCTGCTGCTGACCCAGAAACTATATCTCAGGGTTCCAAAGGGGTCAAGGCTTCCACTGCAAAAAACCCTGTTCCCTCTGATAGGGACTCTAGGGCACTGGACAGATGGGGGGAAAAAGTTTATGCTTCTGCTACTTTGGCTGTAAGGGCTTTAAATTGTCAGTTTCATATGCTTAAATATCAGCAATACTTAATGTCTAAAACAGAAAATGTTGACAAATTCTGGATGTTCGGATAACAAGAAAATGCATGATTTATTGCATGCAGCTGAACAAGTGGGAAAGCATACTTTACAATGTGGTTTTGATTCACTGGAGGACTCTTGCAGAGCTGCTGTTAAGGGTTCTGTCATTAGAAGGCATGCTTGGTTAAAGGAACAGAATCTGCCTGATCATGTTAAAGCAAAATTATTGGATGCTCCATTACAGCATGATACTTTGGTGTTAAGGCAGAAGAGGTATTGGAGAAAATGGAGGATAAAGCGAAATTTATGCAGACAGTTAAGGATTTCCTACAGGTACAGCCACCCAGATTTAGCAGGACTGGCCTTCTAAGAATTGGTCCTTTCCAGTGTCAGGCCACAAAGAGGCAGATACAGACGCCCTAGAGGCAGATCCCAGCCCCAAGGCTCATACAGGCCTAAACAATGGGCTGCTTCTACCTCCAAAAGCAGAGAAGACAAATCACAGCCATATAGGAAACGGTCCCAATGACTTTCCTCTGCCAATGCCAAGCACTTATATTTTGGCACACCCTTAGGGGGAAAACTAGCACTTTTTTCACAAAATTGGCACATGATCACCCAGGACAAATGGGTCTTGAATATAAGTGTCTCAGGCTACAGGTTTCACTTTCACACCTTTCCAAAGACAAAAGGTATGCCAGACCTGCCACGCAATCAGTGGGCAGAGGCACAAAAGCAAGTTTCATCTCTCATGGGCATGAGGGCTATTCACAGAGTACCACAGCAAGAGCAGGGACAAGGATTTTACTCAAGATTTTTCTTGGTTCCCAGAAAGGACAAAGCCTGGAGACCAATACTGGACCTGTCTATTCTAAACACTTTTCTGGACGTTCCAAAATTCAAAATGTTGACTCTGCAGCATCTTCTGCCCATGCTGGGCAAGAAGGCTTGGCTTGTAACATTGGACCTCAGAGACATACCTGCATATCCCAATCAGACAATCTTGCAGAAGATACCTCAGATTCATAGCTGGCTCAATGCACTACCAATTCTCTACACTGCCCTTTGGCTTATCTACTGCGCCCAGGGTCTTCACAAAATGCCTGGCACCAGTAATTGCATTTGGCAGACAAAGAGGAATCCAAATATATCCTTACATGGACGACTGCCTTATTCAAGCAGAGAACAAGGACATTCTACTGAAGCGTCTGGCGTTTGTAAAAAGATTACTAATTTGCCTAGGGTACTCAGTGAACGAAAAGAAATCAAAACTGGTACCCTCTCGAGATAATATTCCTGGGTGCAAGCTTAAATACAACTGCCCAGATGGCTTCTCACGCCAGACAAACCAAGGCAACTGACTTCTTACTTCGAAATGATGACAACAAAGACCCAGTTATCTGCAAGAAAAACTCTGCAGGCTTTGGGCTTCATGGCATCCTGCATTCTGCTAATTCCATATGCAAGACTGCATATGAGGAACCTACAATGGTATCTAAAAAGTGTTTGGACTCAACATTGCCACAGCCTGGAAACATTAATTACCCTCATTCCCTGCCTGCAACAGGAGTTTCGATGGTAGGCACAGGCCTGTCACCACAACAAGGGACAGCCATTTACTTTACCCACAGCCAGGCAGACACTAACAGATGCATCAGATTATGCCTGTGGGACCCACATGGCAGGAAAATGTATTCAGGGCTCATGGCCCGCAAGCCAAATGCATCTTCATATCAATCAAAAAGAGATGCTAGCTGTACAGAATGCCCTGACAGCCTTCAAGGATCTACTTCATCCAGGACAACTGCTGATAGACGGACAATACTACAGTCATGTGGTACATAAACAAGCAAGGAGGCACACATTCCTACCCCCTCTGCAGACAAGCCATGACTTTGTGGAACACAGCATTGACTTATCAAGTACATCTGCAACCACAATTCCTGCCAGGAAAGACATACTTTGGCAGATGAACTAAGCAGAAACCTCATGGATCCACACGAGTCGAAACTAGATCCACAAATCTTCAGCATGACAAGGAAATGGGGATGCCCTGACATAGGTCTATTTGCCTCCTCTCAACTGCCAACTACAGAGATTCTGCACAAGGATTTATCACAAGCAAGCATGGAAAGTGGATGCCCTATCATTCAGCTGGAAAACCCTTACAGTATATGTTTTTCCTCCACTGCCTCTCCTCCCCAAGGTACTCCAAAAGGTTAGACGAGAAGCCAAAAATAGGTTCATAGGTAGGTACTAGGCTATTGGCCCTAGGGCCTATACAAGCCTAGCCAAAAATGTACCCTGGCTTTCGCCACCCAAGAAAATTTTCATGTGCCCCTGTCAAGCAGAACCACAGAAGTGATCCCTGGGGTGAATTTCCTATTACCCATCCAATCATCAAGATTTTTCTTGGAATGCTAATGAGGAGCTCTGTTTGACACAGGTAGTCTGTTCCAGAGTATGGGAAGTATCTGGGACAAGAATCTATCCCTCCAGCATATTCTGTTTATTGTGGTGACAAGGTTTAGGTCCCTAGAGCGTGTAGCTCAAAGGGATTGGGATTTCTTTACGTGGAGCATGTCCAACAGCTCTGGGTTTGACATAGCTTTGTATGTTAGGCAGAGATCGCCTCTGAGTAGGCGATATGTGATGGAGTAAAGCTGGAGTTTTTTGAGACTGTCTGCGTAAGGCATCTGTTTGAGGCCAGTAATCCTCTTTGTGGGGTATTTTTGTGGCCTTTCCAGTTGTTGTAGAGGTCTTGTGAGGTACATACCAAAAGGGGCATTGTACTCTATAATGGGTCTGAGTGATGAGTAGAGGGGAAGAGTGACCTCTTTTTTTTCTGGATGAGAAACCTTTTGTGATGAGGTGTGCCATGTAGAAGGATTTCCTGACCACTTTGGCGATGTGATTATCAAAGGAGAGACTACTGTCCACCTGTGTCCCAAGGTCTCTTATCACACTTTCGGTGTCAAGTAGACTACCACCTATGTGGTAGTTCATGGGTACAGAGTTTTTACCAAAGGGGATGACAATGCACTTTTTGGCATTGAGCTTGAGACCATGTCTTTGACACCAGGCATCTGTCTCAGTGAGGCCCTTTTGTATGATGTCCACATCGTTAGAAGTTTCAGTTATGGCTCCTAGTTTGCAGTCTTCTGCGAATTTAGTTAGCCAAAGACCTTCTGTGTTAGCCTGTACTTCAGAGAAGTAGATACCAAACAGGAGAGGACCCAGGACCTGAACCCTGTGGTATTCCACTTGTCACTGGTCTGAAGTCTGATGTGGAGTCTGCTACTTTCACAGTGTGGGTTCTTTCAGTAAGCCAGTTGGCAACCCATCTTGTGACATAGGGATTTATACCTAGTTTACTGAGTTTATTTATAATTCCAGAGTGGGGGATGGTGTCGAACGCCTTGGCGAGATCTAGATAGGCTGTGTGAACCACCTTACCCTCATCTATGGCTTTGGTGACTTCAAAGAAGTCTATCAGGTTTAGGAGACATGATCTGCCTTTTACTAACCCAAACTGTGTGGGGTCCAGGGTTTGGAGATTTCCAATGTCTTTGTTTGAGTTCCATGATACGTTCCATGGTCTTGCAGATGCGGCTCGTCAAGCTAATGGGGCGATAGTTCCCGGGGTCCGTTGTGGCCCCCCCTTTATGGAGTGGGATAACTGTCATGGTGCACCATTCAAAGGGCACAAAGCCTGAGGTGAGGCTATGATTGAACATGCTACTTAGGTGGGGTGCCAGTTCATTCTGTTGTTCATGTAGAAGGCAGCCTGGGATGTTGTCAGGTCCTATGGATGCTGTGTTCTTGGCTTTGGAGAGTGAAGTTTTAACCTGTGCAGCCGTGATTACAGGAACTTTCTTCCTGTATAAAGATGGGCCCTTTAGGGGGTGAGAGGGGCGTAAAGTTAGCACTGAACCTATCTGTCAGGATGTTGGCAATATCAGTTGGTTCTGTATATTTAGTGTCATTGTACTGCAACTCAGAGGAGATCTGAGTGTTGCCTTTGAGATTGTTGACATAGCTGGAGAATGCTTTATGGCTGTCTTTAGAATCAGTGGCAATTTTATTTTAATAACAAGCTTTGGGGATTTTGAGGGATCTCCTCTTCTTACTGAAGCTGACCAGGGAGTTCCTCCAGTCATGGGATTTTACCCTTTTTTGCAACAGTTTCTTTCTTCTGTTGTAGAGTTTGTTTATGGCAGAAGACCACCAGATTGGCTTCCTTTTTTTGGAGGATAGCATCCTGGTTCTGTTAGGGATAACATGATCTATGCACTCGTGTAAGTGCTTATAAAGTGCATTTGTGTAGGATTCAGCAGTTGTACCTCTATTGCCCATCTGCATGGGTGTCATGAAGTTTGCCACTTTTGTCTTAAGAAGCGTGAAGTTGGCTTTGGAGAAATTTTTTACGGTTGTTTTCCTAATGGGGGGCTGGGAGCGGGATGTGGATGGTCTAGGGTGGTTAGCTTGTGGTCGGATCTGTCCAACTGATTGCCCCAGACTGGCCACGCCAGCACTGGTACCCAATCCTAAAGAGCTTGTCTCAAGGACCAGCCTGGACATTACCTCAAATTCCTCATTTACTGACCCAACAAAACAATCGGATCCTGCACAGCCAGCTCAGAACCCTAAATCTGGCTGCATGGCAGATAATGTAACCATTCAGAACACACCTCTGCCTATAGCAGTTATGGATGTTATTTTGGAGGCCAGGAGGCCCAGCACCAGAAAATCTTATGCAGAAAAATGGAAGAGATTCTATGCTTGGAACCAGGGACAAGGAATGGACACGCTTGTACCAAATATTCCTCAGATTTTACAATACCTAACTGAGATGCTGGACAAAGGCCTATCCTTCTCATCAATTAAGGTCCATGCCTCTGCCATTTCTGCTCATTACAATACAGACCCACCTATTTTTTCACATCCACAGCTAAGGCAGTACCTCAGAGGGGCCAAAAACATAAGACCTCCAAGGAGAGCTCCAGTACCTGCTTGGGACCTCAATTTTGTCTTGGAAAAGCTCACACTGCCTCCTTTTGAGCCAGCCAATACAGTTGAGATAAAATACTTATCATGGAAAACAGCTCTGCTCCTAGCAATAACCTCAGCAAAAAGAGTCTCAGAGTTACAGGCACTAATGGCTGTGGAACCTTTTATTATTTTCCATCCGGACAGGGTTTCTCTAAGGACAAACCCAGCATTTATGCCTAAGGTGGTGTCCAGTGTGGCTCTTAACCAAACCATTCATTTGCCTACTTTTTATCCAAACCCACAGAATAAGGGGAGAGACTTCTGCATTCTTTATACATACACAGACAGCTACGCTTCTACTTGGACAAAACTAAAGCTTTCAGAAAGACTGAGCAACTCTTAGTGGCATATGCTGCAGGATCACAAGGAAAAGCTATTTCAAAGCAGACTATTTCAAAATGGATAGGCCACTGCATTCGTTTCTGCTATTCACAACATGGCAAATCAGTACCTAAGAGCATTAGGCCACATTCAACCAGAGCAGCAGCCACCTCAGCAGCCTTCCTCAGAGGAGTACCAACCAAGGACATTTTGGAGGCTGCAGCTTGGACTTTAATGCACACTTTTACAAAGCACTACCACTTAACTCTTTACTCTAAATCCAGAGCAGGCTTTGCCCCTGCAGTTCTGCAGGGCCTCATAGCCACTCCCAATTCTATTTAGGTCCAGCCACCCAACCTCAGCTTTGGGATTCAACCCAAGTGTAATGACTGCAACATGAAACACGAACATAGTACAGTTGTGTACCTACCATAAATGTAGATGTTCGAGTGTATTCACTGTTGCAGTCCAGGTTACCCTCCCACCATCCCCCTTTCATTGCTGGGACTTACCTGTACTTCTCTATTCTATACAACCTATGTGGTGTATTTGCTTGTAGATGAAGGTAATGTTTATGTTACTGCATGCATTTTTATGAGCAGAATTTTTTTAGCCTACCCTTTTGGGGGCATCTGACATCTGGGGCAAGAAAAACTGAAGAAAATGGCGTTGGCTGCATCTTTTATACCCCTGGTGCATTGGCGTCAGGGAAGAGGCGACAGCAACCGATGCCAGACCAGGACTTTGGAATTCAGGACGACTGCGGGTAGCCTGCCAGCCGGATAACCCTAGTGTAATGACTGCAGCAGTGGATACACTCGAACATCTACATTTATGGTAGGTACACAACTGTACTTTCTGCTACTTACATCATGGCAAATAATTGCGTCAGGGAGTTGGGGCTCATTTCACTAGAGGCATGGCTACCTCCAAAGCCTTTAGAGGGCTAGACATAGCCTTCATCATGGAAGCAACTACCTAGTCTACAGTTCACACTTTCACAAAACACTACAAGCTAGACCAGGTCTCCAGGGCCAGAGCAGGATTTGCCAGAGCAGTCCTATAGGGATTCTTGGAATACTCTACCATTCCATTCACTTCTAAGCTGTGGTACTCTCCCACAGTATGAATACTGCAACATAGGACTAGAAGGACATGAAATAGTTGTGTAAAATCTTACCATAACCATAGATGTTCTTCTCTTCCATGTTGCATTCTTGCTTACCACCCTCCATACCTTTTTTTTTTTTCTATCTCTATTGGATGATTGGTCTTTTGACCTCTGTATCCACTCCCTACAGGCTAATCTGTACAGCCATTCAGGGACATTTGCTCCTTAGTCTCAACTTGTTCTTTTGTGCACTTTATTCTGGGCTTCAAGTTCTGAGGTCTGCGTGTGCAAATGTCACATTTATGGTCCCTGGTTTATGTACTTGCGGTTGATGTTCCACTCACCTACAGCACCCAGGCTTAAGCTTTTGTATAGGAGCAGATGTCTGGTCACCTGAGGCGGGAAATCCCACAGTGAATATTGCAACATGGGAGAGAAGAATATCTATTGTTAAGGTAAGATTTTACACGACTATTCTTTCTGGACCCTTTTAAGTTGAGGGCTGAGGCACACATGTTGCAGACGCTGTATTGCAAGTTCTCTATCAACCTAGTTTCTGATTAATGCCCCTCTTTGGGAGATCACCTAGTAATTTGATCTAGAGAAGGCAGACTCCTGTTGACATCCTACAGGAAGATTAACCTCCCACTGCAGCTGTCCCCAATACTGAGCCTGCTACTCTATTTCCTATTGTGAGCACCTTCACGCAACTGTACAGCTGTACCTTGCTTTTCTTTTTCTCTTGTAACAAGTTAATCCATGTTCCCTTTTACTGTCAGGTATTCTTTTGGAATGCTTTGTTTTGATAGTGCAGAGTGGAGAGGTCTATGGTTTTCATGTACTTGTATTTATTTTTTTTGTACTCCATGAGCAACTTGGAATTGTTGCCTGATTGGGTTGCTTCTTTCTGGCATAAAACTATTTTTTTATTATTTCTAAGAGTAGTAGCTGAATCTTGCTGTTTGAGGAAGCAGCTTAGTGACAGAATGATGCTTTGAAATGTGTCCTTGGGCATGTGCAGTATTACTTCGAGTGAAAATGGATGTTTTTTTTTCGCAACACTTTGTCATTTGAAATGTCAAGAATTTACACATGGCAATTATGGCCTCACCATGGCCTTTGTTCAGTTCTCAGTCTGGAATTTCAGAAGGAGTTTGCATAATGGTTAAGGTGTCTACCACACTGGGTTGCAGGGTTTAATTCTCACCTTAGAGAGATTGGTTAGGCTTAAAATGAACCACAAGGGCAGCTAGCTTAGTGCTTGCCTGTGAATCTATGAAAACATTTAAGCCCAAGGTGTAAGTGAATGTTGAACAAAAGCATGAGAATATAGTCATTTTCTTTAGCTCTTGGAATGCTTTTAGTTGGAATTCCTGGACACTTCATTTTGTTTCTTTTTATAATGCAGGTACAATATAATTTGCTATCTCCTCCAGTAAGTGGCACTGCCAGTTCTCAGGAGAATGGACGTCGCAACATGGTGGCTTTATATTATGGTTTTAAAGAGGTGGAGGAGAACTGGGCAAAACACTGTCCTTCTGGTTAGTATGGATCTTACTCTGCTTGGATTGTTTTAAAAATGTTCATTATTTTGCCAAGTGTTTACTGTTTCCCATAATATTGTTTATTTTAGTATGCCTACTGTGTAAAGGTAATTTCCACTTATTTGTGCAGATGGCTACCACTCGCATGTTGTAGTAAAAACATTCGAGCCATAAAACATCATTGCAGGTTCCACAGTTTAAACCCAAGAGGAAGCTTGTAAGATTTTCTTAACATTTGAAAAAAAAAAAAACACTCCTGAAATTTGCCGTCTGCCTGTATGTCAATATATCCCATCTGGTGTGGAAGTGTGTGGTGACATTTATTGACATTTTTATGTTTGCACAAGGCCAAGCTTTTGTCATGTCAGTGGGATTCATTAAAGCTGTCTGCTGAATATCTTCTAATGGCCACATGCTATTGAAAGACGTTCATGTTTGATTTATGAATTTACCTCCCTGTGTGAGCCTCTTAGCAGGTGTCCTATTCCCATGTTGCAGTATTCTGCATGTGGGTTTTACCCTTCAGTCTTGCATATGTACGGCCAGTGTCCAAAAGCTTTAATTTCCTCTGTGATGCGTCAGATGTGGATGAGAATTCGTGGGCCATAAAGGCGATGTTGGCACACACCAGCCCTCAGAAATGTTTAACTGCCAGTCGTACTCCAGGGGTTCTTGTTACCGCTGACATCATATTAATTTGTTCAGATAAGTACCCCGTTGGGGGCCTTTTCAGTCCTATTTTTTTAATATTGCTTGTTAATGTCATCCAGAAAGGTTAAGTGCCAGTGTGGATGCCAGATCCCTCAAAAGGACGCCCACGACAAGTGCTTTTTCTGTTTGGGAAAAATCTCACGACCATAAGGCCTGTCCGATCTGCCAGGTGTACGTTCCGAAAACTTTGCATAGTCACTTGCGTGTGTTAAACCTATACCTCGAGAACCAACGTCTGAAAACTTCTTACACTTAGGATGGAGGGCTCTTCTGATATCACTACATAACCACCAAAAAAGAAGGCCCGGACCTTAGGCCTACCATTGAGCCTCTTCCGGCGACCTCCCAGCCTGTGGCCAACATAGGCCTGGTTATAGGGATGGGTTACGGATCCACCAGTTTGGAGGTTGTGGGTACCTCTAAGGATGGCTACACCATCCACAAGTGAGAGCACGTCCGCAGAGGTTATTCCGGTGCTGCTAGCCGACACTGGGGGCGGACTGGCATTTTCTGGGGAGTCATCAGAGCTTTCCGATCCCTTGCATTCACTGGTTTCCAGACAGACGTACACTGCCCCTCTTAAAAGAAGGGGAAAGAGAATACTTATCTCCCCTCTACAGAAGCCATGCCTCATTTGGCAGGCTTTCAGCCAGAGCCTCTTACAGTGCCTTCATGGTACTGAGGCCTACACTGGCTATTACTGCCTCCACCTCTCCTGAGCCCTAGGCCTCTGCCTACAGATCCAGCACCCAGGGAAGAGGAGGTCTTTTCAGATTCCTCTTAGGAATCTCTCTCTTACAACTCCCAACTCTCTTCACCCTTGAGGTATGCATTCCCCGAAGAAGAGTCACTGGACCCTGACTCTCCAGTTGGAAGATCTTACCTTCAGTGAGACAATTAGCAGGGTGAAGGAACACTTTAAATGGGATTCCTCAGAAATGACTGGGGTACAAAAGAGGTACTATGACCGCATTCAGATGGAACCCCCCAGCCCATCTGCTGTTCCTCCCATCCTGCCTGCCTTTCTAGGTGCCTTTTCTTTGGCATCTCTGAGCAGTCACTCTCCACCTCCTGCTCCACGTAGAACTGACAGGCTTTACAAAGTACATAACACTGCTAAGCGTCTGATAGTGCCCACTGGCTGACCCAGCGACTGTATCTGTTGCCACTGACAAAGCCACCAAACTCTTGCCTACTACCACCATTCTCCCAGCTGACAAAGACAGCAAGACAATGGAATGATTAGGCAAAAAGATTTATACTTCTGATAGCTTGGCTTTTGGAGCCACAAACTATCAGACCCACATGGCCAATTACACCTTGTCTCTCACAATCTGCCACAAAACATTTGGCAGATGTCCCTGACTCCCCTGCCAAAGTATCACTGACCTGTCTCCTGGCTCTCTCATCCCAGGTTATCAGACACTCCGTGTGTAGCTATGATGCTGCTGAATCCTCTGCCAGGTTAGCAGCATCAGCATCTGCCTTAGACAGATACTTATGGCTTTGCCTCCATCCCCTGCCAGTTAACTTCAGGGCTAAGCTCACTGATGCTCCCCTGGACAATGCTGCACTTTTCGGCTCTAAGGTTGCAGACCTCTTTAAATCTCTGCAACAGAAAGGAAAAGAGATGCAGGAACTTAAACATTTACCGGTCTCACCAATCCCCAAGTTTCACAGAAACTACCCTTCCGAAACAGTTTATTAGGAAGCACTCCCGACCCGCTCCTCCTTCAAGGCCTTGCAAGTCCACCAGAAAAGAACCTCTGCCTAGGGCAACCCCTACCTTTTAAGACAGGGCAGGTAGCATCTGACTACCTGCCAGTCTACCCCCCCCCCGTACTTCTGTCCGCCCACCTCTCTCATTGTCTCCTTCTTTGAGCTTGTCTCACCTCAGACAAATGGGTCCTTTCCATCTTCCAAAATGGCTACTTCATGTACTGGCTCTCTCCTCCCACATGGCGGGGCATTCCTCAACTTCCTATGCAGAAGTTGCACCTCTTACAGCCAGTACCGCAGACACTGTTAGACCAGGGCATTATAGAGTCAGTCCCCTGCTCTGCAGAAGGAAGAGGTTTCTATTCAAGGCTCTTCCTGGTCCTCAGGAAGGAAGGACCATGGAGACCCATCCTAGATCTCTCCTACATCAATCTCTTCCTAAAAGTACTTACCTTCAAAATAATAACCTTGTCAACCCTTTTTGCTCTGATTGTCCCACAAGGGATTCCTGGCCACATTAGACATACAAGATGCTCCTCACTGCATCCCAATCAGGCCCTCCCAGAGGAACTCTTTAAGTTTCTTGGTGGGCCCTTCTCACTTGCAGTTCTCTGCCTTGGCCTTTGGACTTTCCACCACACCCAGAGTCTTCATCAAATGCTTGGCACCTATGGTGGCTTACTGCAGGACAAAGGGAATACAGTTATTTCCCTACCTGGATGACATTCCCCTGCCCCTTCAAAGACCGTAGAACTTGTAAAAATTCTTGAGTGACTAATGTTGGCTTTCTGAGTTGAATTTTATGCAACAGGATAATCCAAGGACCCCCACGATATTTGGTTATACCCAAGATCCATAAGTCTACCATAGACCCCCCCCCCCCCAAGACCTATAGTTGATGCAAAAGCATCAAAAACATTCTCCCTGGTGAAATTTGTTGGCTTTAACCTTAAAGGGGTTGCGAACAATTGTTGCCATATCTTAAAAGATTCATGGGATTGTTTTAGGAAAATACACAAACATTTCTACTCTGATCAGTTAATTTTGGCCACTATGGACATTAAGGATTTATTCGCTGTGATCCCTTATGAGGAGGACATTATGATGTTTTATAACTTCTTATGTGGATACACCAACATTAGTCACTCAAGAATTTTGATGTATAGGACCATAATGGACCTTATTCTTAAAAACAACTATATTCTTTTTGAAGGTCAATTTTCAAGCAAAACTCAGGTGTGGCTATGGGGGCGGCATGCACCCCCCTATTTGCTAATGTTGTTTTTACCCAGTGGGAGATGTCTTTGGTATTCAGGTCTAGACACTTTAGACATTGCAAGTTCTATGGCCGTTACCTTGATGACATGCTTATTTTCTAGGAAGGCACGTATGATGAGTTACAGGAATTTTTGGGGGTTTTAAATTCCAGTACAAGTTTCTTGCAATTTACAATGGAAACTAATGAGAGGATACACTTCTTGGATATCACCATAGCTAAAGACAGGCTGAAGCACACATTTACATCCTCCCTATATCGGAAGCCAACATATTCTAACTCCCTTTTGCACTAAAGCAGTGGGCACCTCTTACACCAAAAGAGATCTTTGATGAAGGAGCAGGGGGTTAAGTTGGCTAGGATGATTAGTGACTACCAGACATTTTTGGATGAAGTGAATATATTACAAGAAATGTTAACAAAATGAGGGTACCCGAAAGAGTTTACTGAACCAGTACTGAATGAGGTGATAAAAAAGAGGCTGGAAGGGTACTTTTTCCCATTTTTAGGGAAAATGCCCCAAGTAGAAAGGAGAGGGATAAGAAGATGGTTCTAGGTCTAGAAGTGAAAAACCATTTGAGCCTGCATTGGTATTATCATTTAACCCCCTTTATGGGAGAATAAAAGATATAATTAACCAGAATTGGTTGTTTGATTGTGACCAACATTACAAATTAAGTTGGGTGATCAACCATTGTGTATAAAAGAGACAAGTCAATTAAGAATTTATTAGAAAAAAGTTCATCAGGTTAGATGAAAGGTTGCATGAGGAAATGTGGCCATTGCACACAATGCCTTTACATTATAGAAAATGACGTAATTTAATATTTTGGGCTATGGAAGGGTATTACTTAAAGACTGCATTGATATATGTGGCTGTATGCCAGCAGTGTCAATAGTTTTACATAGGGAAAACAATTAACAGCCTTAATAAACGAATCTATCAACATATGTATGATATTGGAAGGAAAAATATCAAGAATGTGCTTGGAAACGCATGAGAGTTCCCTGAACACCAGTTTAAATTTAGTGCCCTAGAACAAGTGTAATAAGGGGAGGGGGGCCTGATGGATTTACTCCTTGAATGCAGGGAGCTTATGTGGCAACTTGGGGTGCAATGCCACTTACCCCCCAGGGCTTAATGAAAGGGTGTCCATTTCCAGCTTTTTAAAATTAAAAGCAGATTTTCACATGCGAGACTAACATGACAGTTTGCCAGTATAAGTGTATGCACAATGCCTGTTTGCACATTATTTTCACTGCTAGATGTCTTTTAAGTAACTTTAGGTTATTTGTATATTTACAACTTATTTTATGAGATTGGAATTTTGTATATTTTTAACGAAGAATTTGCAATGTTTCTGAAAAAATGGCTTTGTGGGTGGTAGCTGTTTTAAAATTTTCTTGGAAGCTTAATTATTAATGTCACAGGATGTGATGTGGTTTTATTTAAACTGCTTTGGATGTTACTGTGTTTATTCTGAAGAAGTCTTGGCTTTACAGCCGACGAAAGAGCTAAAATAAAGTGAATTTGTGGACACCTGTGGATTGTATTGCTCTATTACCTGGTTCTTTCACCCAAGAAGCACAAAAAATTGAAACTGGATTTCCACTGTCCAGGCAGACTCCGATATACTCACTAAGATGCAACAAGAGTCTGTAGTACATCCAAGCCCTTCTGAAGATGCCTGCTACCACAACCTCAGCAGAGGCCAGTGTTGTGTCTGTTGGTTGCACGTCTGAGACTGAACCTCCTGTTAAGGGAGAGAAGGGAGAACCTGGGATGAATATTTCCGAGGGACCAGAGGACATGCATCAGATCTTGGTCAGAGAAGAGGAACCTGTCTCCTTGACTCTCTCATTGAGGGTCCAGCAAGGCTGTTTGCAACCAAGCTTTGTTAAAGTAGACATCAAGGGGGAACGCGGGCAAAAGTTTCTTCTCAGCGGATATCCCATGAAAAGGAATAGACTGATTTTTCTCAAGGCTTGTACAAAGCCATTTTATCTGTGAAGCCTCCTCTTCCTCCTCTTCATGCTTGTGCTCTTCCTCCTTTACTAAAGCAGCATGAATTCTCTTCAGAGGAGGGGGAGGAGGATTCAGATGACTCACTGGCATACTCCTTCCCAGAACATTTTCCAGGACAACTGGCCTCAGATGTGATTGGTGTCCAGATTACCCACTAGAAGTTATTTGAGTGGGACACTAAACAGGTCTCAGATGCCCAGAAAAGGTACTATGAATTATTGGAAGAAGGGAGAAAAAGGGAAGGAATTGAATAATTTATGTAATGTTGCTTAGATTATACGATATATAGCAATATATGTGAAGTATGTTTGTAGATGTGAATTTGTTTAAATACACTTTGCGTTTATGTAAGTGTAAATTTGTATGTCATAATTCAATAAAGGTGTTAAAAAAGGGGAGGATGTAGGGGGTCCTATAGCTGTCAATGGTGTCCCCCTACTGTGGGAGCCTTCTTGGATACTTTTGCTTCTATATCTTCTAACCCACGCTTAGTCAACTGCACCTAAGAAACAGGATGGGTTCTGTAAAGTACCTAAAGATGTAAAATTACTGTACAAAAATCCTGTAGTTCACGTCCCCGTTCTTTCTGTCTGCAGGTAAACTACCAAGCTCATCTCTGCATCCAATGTGCTGCAGTTTGAGACAGTAAGACCATGGACAGGTATGGCAAAACAGTTTGCATCTCTGCCATCTTGGCATTTTAGAGCCCTAAACTACCAAACCAAATGACTAAATATTTCTTATCCATTTTTGGGACACATGAAAAAGACTCTTGCTAATCTGAAGATTTTGAACATTGCATTCTGTGTGTGCTTATTAATGCCACCCAGGTAGCCAGACACTCCATTAAGTGCAGCTATGATGCTGTAGATATTTCCCCCCAGAGTCGTGACCAATGGTTCAGCCATCCGTAGGCTTGCTTGGCTTTGCCTCCAGTCACTCCCTGAAGATGTGAAGGCTAAGCTTTTGGACTCCCCTGTTCATAAGGACGACCTGTTGCTGAACTGTTCAAAACTCTGCATCGAAAAAGGCAAAGCCATACAGACAAATTGATCTTGTCCTTCGTACCAGACTGTTAGAATGCCGTGGAAACAATTTCCTTCTCCATGGGGATCCCCCCCAGTTCAGGACCTGCTGTCCCAGTGGACTGTAGAATCAGTTCCTCTACAGCCCCAGGGGAAGAAGTTTGTACTCGAGACTGGTACTCAGGAAAGAGGAAGTAGCGAAGCCCATTTTAGATTTGTCATACCTTAACACCTTGGGAGTTCTGTCCGTCAAAACGCTCTGTTTTTCAGACCTTGCTTCCTGTTCTTTCTCAGGCTTTCCTTGTCACCCTAGACTTGAAGGGATGCATACCTGCACATTCCTATACACCTTTCCTGCAGGAAAATTCTGGGGTTTCCATTCTCTTCACACTTATTTCTCTGCTTTATCTTTTGGACTGTAAGCTCCCAAGCTTCACAAAGTGCCTGCTATTGCCTTCTGCAGAACCCAGAGGATACATGTTTTTCTGTACCTGGAAGATCTCCTAGTTCAGGCCTCATCCCAGGAAACACTTCTGTTACATCACAAATGTACAGTCTCTCCTGTTAAGACTGGGATTCACACTCAGCCTTTGGAAGTCTTCCCTGACTATTCTTTCCTTGATAGTCTTCCTAGGATGCCGACTGAATACCTGTTAATGACAGCTTTCCTTTTTCAGAAGAAGGTTCTCTCACCATTTATTTCCAGTCCTTGATCACCCTGTGTGTGACCTCAGTAGAAGACATTTCTAGAACCCTGGGGCACATGGCAGTCACATTTCTGATAGTGCCTTATGCTATATTGCACATGAGGAAGATCCAGTATTATTTGAAGTCCCTATGGTTTCAACACATTTACCCTTTTGACTTCCAGATTTCTCTGTCTCTCCTAAAGCAGGAGGTGCAGTGGTGGGTCTTCCAAGGGAAACGTAACACAAGATTTCCCTTAACACCCACACCCACCCAGGACTTCCACACAAACTCAAAAAACTCTGACATGAGGTGTGTAGACAGGCTGCACTACAGTTCAGGGGCCATGGTCCCTTAGAGAGAGATCAAGGAGCCCATCAATGTAAAGAAGATGAAAGCCATTCTGAAAAGTCTACAGATGCGCGGTCACCTCTAAAGCCCAGGCCCCCTGAAAGTGTTCAGATACCATGTCTGTCATGTGGTACATTAACAGATGGGTTAGGGGGACAGCAAGTCTTTACCAGCTGTGTAGGCTAGCTCTGATATCGGACGTAGCCATAGAAAGAAATCTGTCCCTACAAGCAGTTTACATACCTTCAGAGGACGATGTCTTTGTGCACTCCCTCAGCAGATCCATTGAAGACCCTTATGAATAGATGTTACAAAGAGATCTTTCTGAACATAGTTCACAAATGGGGTACTCCTCATATAGATCTTTTTGCCTTCAACCAAAACTGGCAACTCTAAATGTCCTGTTCAGGACCCCTTGTCCCAAGGCTTGGAAGGCGGACGCTATGCCTTTCATCTGGTGGAAGAAGTTCCTCTCTGCCTTCCCTCTCATCAGAAAGATTTTCCTGAAGATTCAGCAGAATAAACCCGAAGTCTTGCTAGTGACTCCCTTTTGTAGAGGCAACATTGGTTCCCCTTTCTAATCTATCTGGCCAGAGACAGTCATTGTGTTATTCCACGTAATGAGCTTAATCATACTGAACAAGGGCTCTCTGATGCATCCCAACTTAAGGGTGCTTAGCCTGATTCTCTGGGTGTTAGAATCTTAATTCTTTTCACGCACATATTTTCAGAAAATGTGCTTCAGGTATTTCAGAAGGCGAGGAAGCCTGCCACTAGAAAATCTTTTTTTAACAAGTGGAAAAGTTTTCCATATGGTATCACAAGGAGGAGGGCCCCTGTTAGTTTGTTATATCAACTATTCTGTCTTACATGTATCAGCTGCTCAAAAGTGGTCTGGCCATTTAATTAGCATAAAATTGTGCTGAATAATCAGAACGAAAACAGCAAATAAGCAGTTGAGCAAAACACCTTTATCAAACAACAAAGCTTTCAGGTATAAAACCCTTTCTCAATGAATAACAACAGGTGCAACAAAATCACTCATTAAATACAAGCCCAAAGACATCACATGACCCGCAGCCAAGGTCACCTGACAAATTAAATACAAAATACTTAAAAAAACTTAAACTTACATAAACCTATATTAAGTACACATATACTGAAATGATTTTATTAAAATATTTTGTTAAAGATGAAGTTAATTTTACTTTGTATAAGTATATGTGTACTTAATATATATTATGACTTCTACTACTCTGATTTTTATTCAACTTTTTTGCAACGGAGCATTCATTCATTTGGTTGGCAGTATATCTTCTATCTATTAATACATCTGTGTTTAAGAAGGAAGTATCATCAGGCAGGTATCTCTGTGCATCTAGCATTCATGCACCTCATGTCTTTAAGGGTATAGTTAAGGCACAGTTGGCGAGAGTCAGTAGACTAAATACTGACAATATTGTGTTTCTAGAGCAAATGAATGAGGTTTGTAATGAATTTAGGGAGAGTGGGTATCCAACTGCCCTATTAAATCAGGTTAGTGATTATATATAGTCAAATAGATGTACACTGTATGAACCTATCTTTCTAAAGGCAGCTGAAAATGGGAGTGGGCTGCCTAGTACTTCATTAGTTGGGGTAGGCTTAAGATTCATTACTTCGTATAATACTATGTCCTACGTTATTAGAGGCATAGTGAGAAAGTATTGGAAGGTCCTTTTAGCACAGGAGGACATTAAGATATTGGTGGGTGATGGGCCATATTTTACTTATAGGAACATGAGGACGATTAAGAGCATGTTGGGATATAAAGATTTTGATAAGGTAATATTTAATCCACATAGTATAGTGGGGAATGGCACATTTTGTTGCCATAATTGTAGTTGTGCTGATATTTTTAAGTATATTAGTGGTAACCCACTTCATGGCAATGGTTTTGTTCATCCCGTCTCTAAAAGAGTATTTACATTTAACTGTTTTGCTACCTGTACAACAAATAATGTTGTTTGTTTAGCAACCTGTGAGACATGTCCATCTTTTTATGTTGGAAAGACTACAAGGAAATTGAAAGAGCGTATCATAGAACATAAGTCCAACATAAGAAGGGCTAGTGAAACCAATGCCTTATCTAAGCATATTATATGTTGTGGGACTGCCCATAGGTTTAAGTTTAGGGCTATTGATCATGTTAGCGTATCCAGCAGGGGTGGGGATATATGCAGTCTATTGGACCTTAGAGAGTATGAATGGATAGTGAGGTTATCGGCTGATGTACCACCTGGCCTAAATGCAAGTGTTTCGTTAAAACCTGTGTTAGTTAAGATACAGCATACTAAACTGAAATGATTTTATTAAAGTATTTTATTTAGTATTTTGTTAAAAATGAAGTTGGTTTTACTTTGTATAAGTATATGTGTTTTTTAAGTGTTTTGTATTTAATTCGTCAGGTGACCTTGGCTGCGGGTCATGTGATGTCTTTGGGCTTGCATTTAATGAGTGATTTTATTGTACCTGTTGTTATTCATTGAGAAAGGGTTTTATACCTGAAAGCTTTGTCATTTAATTAGCATGTCATTTTTCTGTATTAGTTTTTATAACTATTTATAACTATGTTCCGTCACTGTGGAGATTTTTTCCCTGGAAAGTGGGTTATTATCCCAGTTGGACTTGCCAGTAAACAAGTATCAAATTGTCTTGGAAAGTTTAATTTGTTTTTAAGTTCATCTTCTGTTTTTCCTCCCGTAGTAAGACCTTGCCAGTTAGTGACAGCTCATTCCACTAGAACATTTTCCTGTATAGTGGCTGCCTTCAAAGGCATTGATTCCAGAGCCATCCTAGAGGTTGTCGCCTGGATTTGAGTACACACTTTCACTCTTTACAGAGCAGATGCATTTTCCAGATGTTGAATCTCTTGTGCTAAATCTATCCTTTTAGGACTCCTGGACAGCACTTCTGTCCCCAGTTTTACCACCCTCTGTAACAGTTGGCTTTGGGAATCACCCACACATGTTGGAATACTGCAACAGTGATTTAAGAAAGGACACGGGGGGGGGGGGGGGCAGTTGCCATAACAGTAGATGTCTTGCTGATTACTGTTGCAGTATTGCTTCCATTCTGCCTTCCCCTTTCTTTATCGCAATTTTACTTGGGTTCTGGGCATGTGTTTTCTTCTCGGTGCACACAGGCTTTCCCCAGGGTCCTCTTGAGCTAGATAGTCTGACCTTGTGCCCATATGTCCAGTCATGTACCTCTGTGCCTGTGTACTCTGGACACATGCCAGATGTGTGATGAGATGTGTGCTAGCTGGATGTCTGGTTACCCTTTGCAGGATAACCCACAAGGATTGGAGTACTACAACAGTAATCGGGAGAACAGCTACTGTTACGGTAAGTTCTTGCACAACTGCATTTTCGTTTGTCTTGCAGCACTCAGTACTGCATTTTCAGTTGGCTTAGATTGATTTCCTTTTTCTGGTAATTGCTTTTTATGGTAGCCAGTAGTCTTTGGATGAGACATAAAACCAAAGTCTTATTTGCATGAGTTATTGGTAGCTCAGGTTAATGTAAAAGATGCCATGGCACCTAACGAGTAAGGGAAGTTCTAAGATTCCTTAGCTAAGTTTTCCCTACTATAAATACCACCTCAGGTCTCCCCGTAGAGGCCATTAGCGTAGTGGGACTAACCTAGTCAAAAAAAGATTAATAAAAAATAAATTGAACTTGGTAAGGCCTTAGTGTGTGTAGGCAATTCAGGTACTGTATCCCATCTCAGTCATTTCCTTAGTTAGGGCCATTTGCTCCCCCAACATTTCTGTTTAGTCTGTAGAAAAGTTTTAACATCCTTTAACTCGTTACACTTTATATATATATATATATATATATATATATATATATATATATATAAAAAAGGGTCATCATATTGATCACTTGTGTCTTTTCTATATATGGGTTATATTTCATATCCACATTCTCTTATGGCTACTTCTGTGGTATGACTGCTCTGATCATAGTCTTCAGATCAGACTTTTCCCGGGGCAGATCTGCACCAGAGCCAAAAGCGCATTCTTCTTCAACTTTGAGTTTTCTGAGGTCTGCTCCGACTGTATCAGACATGTCAGTCTCTGAGCCAAATAGTCTGTTTTGACTCTTACAGGGCAAGATCAGATTAGAAGCTGTCTGATCCTCTCCTTCCTCTTGGAATTTCAGCACCATCAGCCTCTGATACTAGTCAAATGACAATCAGGGTTGAGCCAGTCTTGGGGGTTTCAGCTCCTAAGGCGAGACTCTCTGGACCTGTCGAGCTCAACATTCAAGGCTTTCGAGAGAGTACTTTTTCAGTCCATGGACTTAGACTACCACATTGAAATTGGATCCAATCCTCCCACTTGAGATTTTCCAGGGTCTAGAGGCTACTCTTGTCTGTCGGGGCAACCAGTATCCAGAATCTTTGAGCCGCTTCTCATAGAGACATGTCAGCTTCTGAATCTTCCCCTGAACAACACAGAGGAGGTACACAGGAAACACAAGTCCAAAAAGGTGGCACTTCGATTTCCTTGAGGAAATTCCTACCACGGACACCAGCTTTGATGAACAGGGCTCTACCGAGCCCCTTTTTAAGATGTCTCATTCGTAGAAATTATCAAATGTCTCAAAGGGGGGATGGTCTTAACAAATGCCTTCTCTAGAGGAGTTTGAGGATTTTGGTTCTGGCCAGTCTATGTCTTGGGTAGTTCCGCCTGCTGGAAGATGGTCTGATTACTGAGCAGGTGTGGAAGGAAACTTGCACAGCTGAGCCTATCCCCAAAAAACCCTGATAAGTTCCTTTCTTGTTTCCTAAAGACAGTGTCCATTGGAACAAGGATCTGGTGGTAGATTCAGTGTTGGCGGCAGCAGCCCCTAAGAAGGAACCTAGTGGGGGAAGAGTTCCTCCATCCACCCACCAGAGTGTCGTCTGTTGGACAAATTCAGAAAGTGTGTTTACACCTTGTTTACTTTATCAGCAAGACCTTTGAATTACTTGGCACATGTCACGTGTTTCCAGAGTGATTTGCCAAAGAAGATTTCCAAGTTTGTCTCAAGGACCTTGTCTGTGGATTAATGGAAATCCCTTGATTCACAGTTTGCTACCCTACAAGCCTTGTCTAATGTTAGTGTCTGATCTATGGTGTGTCTAAAGCTTTTGAGGGGAGAAGTCTGATCAGAAGACTCTGGTCAGAACAGTTGTATCACAGAAACAGCCGTAAGAGAATGTGGAAAAGAAATTATCCTCCTAGCTCCAGCTGTTGCTGGAGCCAGAAAGACCCCAATTGGATTTGGGGTCCAATAAATCTCATCTTGTCCACGTCATCTTCATGAGGTTAGAGCAGTTGGCACTTGCATACTCTTAGAAGATGTGCTTGGCTGTAGCTCTGTGACTCTAACATTTCAAAACATCCTTTGTAAATGCCCCTTACAGTGGAGCAACACACTCTGACCCCCCCCCCCCAAAAAAAAAAGATTCTCTCTAAAAGTGAGAAAGATATTAAGTCCCTCTTCCTTAGGATCAAATTGTCTGTCCCTCAGAGAACTTTCTCTTGCCTCCTTTTGATTTCTAGAAGATGTGGTTTTGCATATCACTGGGATGACTACTAGACAGTTATGGAGACAGTCCCCCACAGCAGACGGGGCAACTTATGTACGTCACCATAGGTGCAGAGATCTACAAAGTCAAGGCTTCAGGAGACCATTTTTTGAGATGCCTTTCCAGCACTCCTGAATGGTTGCCTAACTGCTGCATCCAACAACCTTGGTGTCCATCATTCCAGACAAATGGATACAGATGATCATCACCAGCGGCTGTTTTATTCCTTTTCACACTACCCCAACAACCCCAAAAATATTTCTCTGTTCCACCCCCTCAAAGGGAAGCCGCCATTTCAGAAGTAGAGAAGTTATTAAACAAGCAAGTCATTCTAGAGGTCCCACCAAACCAGAGAGGATTCAGAATTTACTCCTGATGTTCGTGTTTCACTGCTGCAGTCATTGCCTCTGTAAAGTAGGTCACAGAAGGTACCCTTTTAAGATCAATTTACTGTGGCTCTGTCTAGCAGGGACACTGGGGAGATCCCAGGGGTGAATTTGCGATTTCCCATCCACGCGTCCAAATTTCGCTTGTAGGGGGTCAGCGAGGGGCTATGTCTAACATGAATTGGGATTCTATTCCAGAGTGAGGGGAGCCTCTGGGAAATTAATCGGTTCCTCCAGCATGTCATATTTATTTTTGTGCTGAGGTTTAGGTCCCTGGAGCATGTAGCTCTAAGGGACTTGGATTTTTTGAGGTGGAGCATGTCCATTAATTCTGGGTTTGACATGGCTTTGTACGTCAGGCATAGATCGCCTCTGAGTAGGCGGTAAGCAACTGAGTAGAGCTGGAGTTTTAGTTGAGCTGCATAGGACATCTGTTTGTAGCCCATGATCCTCTTGGTGAGGTACTTTTGGGGCTGTTGCTGCAGGTGTCGGGTAAGGTACATCCCAAAAGGGGCATTGTATTAAATTATGGGCCTGATGAGTGACTAGTAGAGGGGCACAATGACCTCTCGATCTAGATGCGAACCCTTTCATGATAAGGTGGGCTATATAGAAGGTCTTTCTAACCACTTTGGCAACGTGATTATCAAAGGAGAGATTACTATCTACGTTGGTCCCCAAATCTCTAATTACTACTTCCCTACTTAATGGATTACCATCTATGTGGTAATTTGTGGGCACCTTGCTTTTCCCAAAGGGGATGACTATGCACTTTTTAGCATTTAGCTTGAGGCCGTGGTTCTGGCACCAAGCATCCGTCTCTGTAAGACCCTTTTGGAGGATGCTTGTGTCAGCTGGAGATTCGATTATGGCCCCCAGTTTGCAGTCATCTGCGAACTTTGTCAGCCATAATCCCCCTGTGTTAGCCTGAATCTCAGAAGTATATACCGAACAAGAGGTCCCAGAACTGAGCCCTGTGGGACGCTACTTGTAACTGGTTTGGATTCTGACATGGCACCTGCGATTCTGACCATGTGGGTTCTATCTCTGAGCCAGTTTGCAACCCATCTTGTGATATAGGGGTTGATATTTGAGCTGGTAAGCTTATTTATGATACCCAAGTGGGGTATTGTGTCGAAGGCTTTTGCGAGGTCCAGGTAGGCTGTGTGGACTACCTTGCCCTCATCTATGGCTTTGGTAACTGTTTCAAAGAAATCAGCTAGGTTTAAGAGGCAAGATCTGCCCTTAACAAAGCCAAATTGGGTAGGGTCCAGTGTCTGGAGGCTCCCAATGTCTTTGAGTTCCATGATAATACGCTCCATAGCTTTACTGACCAGACTAGTCAGGCTTATGGGGCGATAGTTTCCGGGGTCCGTTGTGGCACCACCTTTGTGGAGTGGGACCACTGTAGCTGTACGCCATTCTTTTGGTACATATCCTGTAGTAAGGCTAAGTTTGAACAGTGACTTAATGTGAGGGTTCAGTTCTTCTGGGAGCTTGGGTTATCCTGCCGTCAGGCGGGCCCGCAGTCGGCCTGAGTTCCAAAGTCTTGGTCCGGCGTCAGTTGCTGTCGCCTCTTCTCTGACGTCAGTGCGCCAGGGGGTATATAAGAAGCAGCCGATGCCATTTTCTTCAGTCTTTCTTGCCGCGCGTTGCCCGAAGCAAAAGCAGTTCGCAAGTGCCGGTCGGCCGACTCCTGAGATTTCAAATTCAATTTCAGAACTGAAGTCTTCAATAAAGCTAAGTACCCTGTTGGAGAATTTTTTTCTTGCCTCAGACCGATGTCAGAAAAAGTTAATTGTATTTCTTGTGGGAAGCAAATACCTCATAAGGATTTTCATTCTTACTGTATTCCATGCCTAGGCCCAGATCACAATGTCACTAGTCGGTTTTGTGCTAGATTTAACAAACGCACTATTAAACATCCGTTTGATTTTGATCGCCATTACTGTGGGCGAAGGTTTAATTATACAATGCCGTCGGAACAGCCGACGACCGTAATGCACAAAAAGCGCAAAGATAAGGAAAGGCATCCGAGGCCCAAAACTGACGACGAAGCCTCTTCTAGGCCAGTCGCCGGTTTTCAGTTAGGCGCTTTCGCAGCCCCTGACACCCGCCACCTCAGCACCACAGGCCGCGACTGACTCCCACATGGAGGTGCCTAGGCCTCTGGAGCCTCAAGGTGTTGGGCCAACGGAGATTAACTCTTCAGATGGGTCCGGAGCCACTGAGCAGGCATCGGCTTCTGAGGGTGTTTTTCAGGCCTACTCAACTTACCATTGCAACTACAGCCAAGACTAAGCCTACACTAAAGACAAAGAAACAAGTACAGCATTCACCTGGACAGGCCTCCATGCCTAAAAAACAGATGCTCGAGATGGCCGAAGATTTGATAACGCTGATCAGGGGTTCTCATCCCCCTCCTGATAAAAGGCCTAGGCAGGATACAGACTATGATTCGTCTGACCAGGTTTCAGTATATTCCGATTCCTCTTCGGAACAAGGATATTCTTTACCCCCCTATGAGGATTCTGATGTTGAAGAATCAATTCCTTCAGCCTCTCCTCCTGAGGATTACTCTTTTGGGGAAACTTTACATACCATGAGGGAGCATTTCCATTGGGAGGGCCAGGATTACTCAGAATCCAAGAAAAGGCTCAGAGACTTTCTTTTGCTGCCTCAGCACAGGCCCCTTGCTATTCCACCAGTGTTGGACATTGTGGATGATGTGTTCTCTGAATCTAGTTTAAACCCGGATTCTTTACCCCAGCTCCAGTCAAGCCAGACAGATACAGAGTCCCTGACTCGCACAAATTTCTTTATAAAAACCCTGTTGGTGACCCAGAAACTATTTCCCAGGCTCCCAAAGGGATTAAGGCTTCCACGGCTAAGAATCCAGTTCCCTCTGATAGGGACTCTAGAGCATTAGACAGATGGGGAAAGAAAGTTTACACCTCTGCCCCTTTAGCAGTGAGGGCTCTAAATTGCCAGTTTCACATGCTTAAATATCAACAATACTTATTGTCTCAATTAAAACAGAAAATTAGTACAATTGCAGAACAACCTGACTATAAGGGAATGCAGGATTTATTGCATGCAGCTGAACAAGTGGGAAAGCATACTTTGCAATGTGATTTTGATTCATTAGAAGCTTCTTGTAGAGCAGCAGTTACAGGATCTGTGATTCGAAGACATGCTTGGTTAAAAGAACAAAGTTTACCACATCATGTTAAGGCAAAATTATTGGATGCTCCTTTGCAGCAAGATAATTTATTTGGTATTAAGGCAGAAGAGGTATTAAAGAAAATGGAAGATAAGGCAAAATCTATTTAAACAGTGAAGGATTTCTTACAGGTACGGCCACCACGATTTAGCAGAAATTGGCCTACAAAGAATTGGTCCTTTCCAGTGTCAGACAGGCCACAGAGGCAGATACAGACGCCCAAGAGGCAGATTTCAGCCACAAGGTTCTTACAGACCATGACAGTGAGGTGCTACAAACCCAGAAAAAAGGTGAGGACAAGTCACAACCTTACAGGAAACTGTCCCAATGACTTCTCCCTTCCAATCTCTTACCTTTTGGCAGCTGCCTTAGGAGGGAAGCTAGCACTTTTTTTCTCAAAACTGGCAAGCAATCACCCAAGACAAATGGGTGCTGAAAATTGTGTCTCAAGGTTACAGGTTCCACTTGCACACTTTTCCAAGGCTAAAAGGAATGCCAGACCTGCCACAAAATCAATGGGCAGAGGCACAAAAACAAATTACAGCTCTCATGGACATGAGAGCTATTCAAACAGTACCACAGCAGGAAAAAGGACAAGGATTTTTTAAGACTCTTCCTGGTACCCAGAAAGGACAAAGCCTGGAGACCCATTCTGGACCTTTCCACTCTAAATACTTACCTGGATGTTCCGAAATTCAAAATGCTGACACTACAACAGCTACTTCCCATGTTGGGCAAGAAAGCTTGGCTTGTTACTTTGGACCTCAAAGAGGCATACCTGCATGTCCCTATCAGACAAAATTGCAGAAGATACCTCAGATTCATAGCTTGGCTTATCTACTGAACCAAGGGTCTTTACCAAGTGCCTGGCACCAGTAATTGCATTTTGCATTCAAAAAGGAATTCAAATATATCCATATCTGGACGACTGCCTGATTCAAGCAGAGAGCAAGGACATTCTTCTACAGCATCTGGCGTTCGTAAAAAGATTAAATTGCCTAGGGTACACAGTAAACAAAAAATCAAAACTAGTGCCCTCACAAGAGATAATATTCCTGGGTGCCAGCTTAAATACAACTGCCCAGATGGCTTATCTCACGCCAGACAAACAAGGACAACAGACTCAGTATTTTCAATTGATGGCAAGAAAGTCCCAACTCCCTGCAAGAAAAATTCTGCAGGCCTTGGGATTCATGGCATCCTGCATACTACTAATTCCATTTGCAAGACTGCATATGAGGAAATTACAATGGTACCTAAAAAGTGTTTGGTCTCAACATTCTCACAGCTTGGAGACAGTAATACCACTAATTCCCTGCCTACAACAGGAGTTTTGATGGTGGGCACAGGCATGTCACATCAACAAAGGTCAGCCTTTCACTCTTCCCACAGCCAGGCAGACTTTAACAGACACCTCGGATTACGCCTGGGGAGCGCACATGGCAGGAAAATGTATTCAGGGCAAATGGACCACAGACCAAATGCATCTTCACATCAATCAAAAAGAGATGTTAGCTGTACAAAATGCCCTAACAGCTTTCAAGGACCTTCTGCATCCAGGACAATTAAGGACAGACAACACCACAGTAATGTGGTACATAAGCAAGGGGGTACTCATTCTTACCCCCCTATGCAGGCAAACCATGACCTTGTGGAACACAGCTATAACTTATCAAGTTCATCTGCAAGCACAATTCCTGCCAGGAAAGAAAAATACTTTTGCAGACCTAAGCAGAAACATCATGGATCCTCACGAGTGGAAATTTAAATCCACAAGTTTTCAGCATGATAATGCAAAAATGGGGGTGCCCGGACATGGATCTCTTCCTCCCCACTGAATTGCCAACTACAAAAATTTTGCACAAGGACTTATCACACACAAGCATGGAAAGTGGATGCTCTTTCGTTCAGCTGGAAAAGCCTAAACATTTATGCCTTCCCAACACTGCCTCTCCTTTCAAAGGTACTCCTAAAAGCCAGAAAAGACAAACCACAGATGATTCTGATTGCTCCAGACTGGCCATGCCAGCATTGGTACCCAATCTTAAAGAACTTAGCTCAAGACCCACCTTGGATTTTGCCACAAATTCCACACCTTCTGACTGCAAAACAATCAGATACTGCACAGTCAGCTCAAAACCTTAAACCTGGCTGCATGGCAGATTCATTAGCCAAACAGACCACTTCTCTCTCTAAAGCTGTTATGGATGTCATTTTGGAGGCCAGGAGGCCTAGCACCAGGAAATCTTATTCAGAAAAGTGGAAGAGATTCTGTGCCTGGAACCAGGTTCAAAACCTTGATCCTCTGGTCCCTAACATTCCTCAGATACTACAATACTTGACTGAGATGCTGGACAAAGGACTATCTTTCTCATCCATTAAGATTCACGCTTCTGCCATTTCGGCTCATTACAACACAGATCCCTCCTATTTTCAATCACCCTTTGTTAAAGCAGTACCTCAGAGGGGCTAAAAACATAAGACCGCCCCGGAGAGCACCAACACCAACTTTTGACCTCAATTTCGTTTTGGAAAAGCTCACTTTGCCTCCTTTTGAACTAGCCAATTCAGCAGAGTTGAAATATATATCATGGAAAACTGCTCTGCTTCTGGCAATAACCTCAGCACGAAGAGTCTCAGAACTGCAGGCACTAATTGCAGTGGAGCCTTTCATCATTTTCCACCAAGACAGGGCTTCTTTAAGAACAAACCCTACCTTTATGCCTAAGGTGGTTTCCAGTGTGGCTCTTAACCAAACTATTCACTTGCCAACATTTTATCCAAATCCCCAGAATAATGGGGAGAGACTTCTACATTCCTTGGACATGCACAGGCAAATGTCCTTCAAGGATGCATCTGCAGTCCTTACAAATGGGTTGTCCTGTCGTCAGGCAGCCCTTCGGTCGGCCGGATTCCAAAGTCTGGGTCTGGCTTCGGCTGGTGTCGCACTTCACCCGACGTCATAGCTGCAGTTATTCGGGTATAAAGGCATCAGTCGACGCCATTTTCCTCAGTCTTTCTTGCCGCGTGGCGCGAAGCAGAAGCTGTTGCAAGTGCCGGTCGGTCAGATCCAGAGATTTCTACTACCGAATACTACTTGAGACTTCTAAAGCTAAGTACCCCGTTGGGGACTCTTTCTTGCCTCAGCCGATGTCAGAGAAAGTTAATAACTGTTTATCCTGTGGGAAACAAATACCTCATAAAGATTTACACTCCTACTGTATACATTGCTTAGGCCCAGACCACGACGTAGCAGCTTGTCTAGCCTGCTCTTCTTTTAACCGACGGACGCTCAGACGCCGATGCTGAACAAATTTTCGGCTCTGATTTTGCCTACATTATGCCGTCGGATCCTCCGACAGCGCAAATTGCCAAAAAACGAAAAGAAAAGGACCGACACTCGCGGTCCGCGGTCTCTGCCGAAACCGCGATTAAGCAAACCGAGAGTGTCTCGGTTTTGGCCGAAACCGAGCAAGCGGTTCTTTCTCCAGCTGAAACCATGCCTTCTACTGAGGCCTCTTCTAACCTGGTAGAATCTGCTTCTGAAACTCAGCCTTCTGTTGCGGTTTCCCAGGATTTATCAGACACAATTCCCCTGGATATTTCAACCCCTGCACGTGGAGCTGCTAGGCCTCCTGCAGCCATGTCTATTAAGGCCTTTGCCAGGGCCAAAGCAGCCAAAGCTTCAAAATCTGTGCCTGCCAAACCACCCCCACACAGGCCCAGCACTAGCTCTCATATGCTATCTTTGGCTGAGGATTTAATCTCTTTAATTCGTGGTTCCCAGCCCCATACAGACAGGTCCTCTTTCCCTCCCCTAGAAAAGAGGCCTAGAGCAGAGCCCCCTGAACCAGTATACTCTGATGGTTCTTCTGATGAATCAGACCATTCAGAACTTCCTGAGGCTCCTTATTCTCCTTACGAAGACTCTGATGCTGAAGAATCCATTCCTTCAGCCTCTCCACCTGAGGAATTTTCCTTTGGGGAAACATTGCATGCTATGAGGGAACAATTTCAGTGGCAGGGCCAAGATTTTTCAGACTCCAGAAAAAGGCTTAGAACCTTTCTACATTTGCCACAACATAGGCCTTTAGCTATACCTCCAGTTCTTTCTGTTGTAGATGATGCATTTAATGATGCTTGCACTGCTCCTGATTCTTTACCTCCGGCTCCTGCTAAGCCCGATAGGTTCTACAGGGTCCCGGACACTCACCATCATTTATACAAGGCTCCCTTGGCAGATCCAGAGACCATCCAGGGTCCTAAAGCTGTAGTTGCTACTTCTACTAAAACCCTCCCCTCTGAAAGGGAATCCAGGTCCTTAGAGATGGGGTAAAAAAGTTTACACTTCTGCTACCTTGTCAGCTAGGGCTTTGAACTGCCAATTTCATATGATTCAATATCAAGAGTTTATGCTTGACCAGTTAACTAAAAAGCTTTCCTCTGAAGAATCTTTAGATAAGAAATATGTTCAGGAAATGGTACATAACATACAGCAGGTTAGTAACCATTCTTCAAAATGCGGCTATGATGCACTGGAGGCTTCCTTTAAATCAGCCATGACTGGCACAGTTATCAGGAGACATGCATGGTTGAAAGAACAGGCATTACCAGACCATGTCAAATCAAAGCTTTTGGATGCACCCATGGACAAGGTCAACCTATTTGGTTCCCCTGCTCAACAGGTGCTAAAAAAGATGGAAGAAAAAGCAAAATCTGTACAAACGGTGAAAGATTTTTTACAGGTTCAACCTCCAAGGTTTAGCAGGAACTGGCCCTCCAAAAATTGGTCCTTTCCAGACTCCTCTAAGGCCCAGAGAGGCAGGAATAGGCGTTCAAGAGGCAGAAACCAATCCAGGGGTGCCTACAGGGGCATGGCAAGGTAACAACCAGCGAGGCACAGCAGCCACCACCACTACAACATCTCAATCACAGTGACTTGACAGTGGCACCGCCTACCAGGGAACAACTAGAAGCACCCTTAGGCGGAAAATTAACATTATTCTCAAAAAACTGGCACTGCATAACAAGGGAAAAATGGATTGTGCAAACTATAGACCAAGGTTACAGGTTCCATTTCCATACTCTACCAGGGAAGAGAGGAATGCCAAACCTACCACCTTCACAAAGGACAGAAGCTCTAAAACAAATATCTCAGCTATTAAGAATGAGAGCTGTGGAAAGGGTACCACCTATGGAGCAAGGAAAGGATTTTACTCCAGACTCTTCCTGGTACCAAGAAAAGAAAACAAATGGAGACCCATTCTAGACCTGTCCGCTTTAAACACTTTCCTTATTGTTCCAAAATTCAAAATGCTGACCCTACAGCAGCTTCTTCCCATGCTGGGCAAGGAGACATGGCTGGTAACTCTAGATCTCAAGGAGGCATACCTGCACGTCCCCATAAGACCAATTTGCAGAAGATACCTCAGATTTCTTGCAGGATCAGAGCATTATCAATTTTCAGCATTGCCCTTTGGCTTATCTACTCAGAGTGTTCACGAAATGCCTGGCATCAGTAATTGCTCATTGCAGGCTTCAGGGAATCCAAATTTATCCCTACCTGGACGACTGCCTGATACAAGCGGACAACAAAAGCAAACTAGCAGAGGACTTAAAAAAAGTCATTTACCTGCTGCAAGCCTTGGGATATACAGTCAATATAAAAAAGTCAAGGCTGATTCCATCCCAAAGAATAACCTTTCTGGGTGCAGAGCTGGACACATCAAAACAAATGGCATTCTTAACTGCAGAAAAGAAAGAACTACCTCTCTACTTCTTGCCATTAACAAAGCAGAACCACCTAACTGCAAGAAAAGTACTGCAAGCTCTAGGCTTCATGGCATCCTGCATAATACTGGTCCCTCATGCCAGACTGCATATGAGAAAGCTACAGTGGTATCTAAGGAATTTGTGGTCCCAGCACAAGCACAGCCTAGAAACCAAAATTCCGATAATCCCATGCCTGAAACAAGAGTTCCTATGGTGGGCTCAGGCCTGTCAATCAAACCCAGGACTGCCCTTCTGCAACAGCCAACCAAGCCAAACCATCACGACAGATGCCTCAGACCTCGGTTGGGGAGCACACATGCAGGGCAAGTGCATACAAGGCTTATGGACTCAAGAACAGCTGCGCCTACACATAAATCTAAAGGAAATGCTGGCAGTAAAATTGGCAATCCAGTCATTCAGACCATTTCTCCAAGAAGGCCAGTTGATGATAAGGACAGACAACACCACAGTTATGTGGTACATCAACAAACAGGGGGGCACCCATTCATATCCTCTATGTCGGCTGGCACTGGACCTATGGGATGTGGCCCTGACCTACAACATTCAGTTACAAGCAATCTTTGTACCAGGAAAAGAAAACATTCTAGCAGACATATTAAGCAGAACAACCACAGATGCCCACGAATGGATGCTTCATCCGGACATCTTCAAAGCCATCACAAGGAAATGGGGATTACCACAAATAGACTTGTTTGCATCTCCGGTCAATCACCAGCTAAAGAAATTCTGCACGAGGACATACCACCCACTTGCTTGGAAGGTGGACTCCCTCTCCTTCAGTTGGAAAAACCCAAAACCTGACAGCATACGCATTTCCCCCACTTCCTTTGATGCACAAGGTGCTTCTGAAGATCAAAGAGGACCGTCCCAGGATCATTCTGATAGCTCCAGACTGGCCAAGACAACATTGGTACCTATTGCTGAGGGCAATGTCTCGGGAACAGATATGGACACTACCCCTGATCCCATTACTGTTAACACAGAACAATTACAACATCCTGCATCCAAACCTGAAAACACTGCAGCTAACTGCTTGGAACATTACATAACAGCAATTAACCCAAACTTATCCCAAAGGGTTAAAGACATAATCTTGGAGGCACGCAGACCTTCAACAAGAAAGAATTATGCTGCAAAATGGAAAAGATATTTCATTTGGAGTACTGCAAAGGGAGAAGATGTGACTCTAGTAAACATGACCAACATCCTCGAGTACTTGGCAGAGCTCTTCCACACAGGCCTGTCCTACTCTTCCATCAAGATACATGCATCAGCTATTTCAGCACAGTATAGCTTGGATCCTCCTGTCTTTTCTCATCCCCTGCTCAGACAATTTCTGAGAGGAATTAAAAATGTGAAACCTCCCAGAAAACCACCATTGCCAGCATGGGACTTGAACTTTGTGCTAGAAATTAACACTTCCTCCTTGAACCAGCAGCAACAGCAGAATTACAATACTTATCATGGAAGACTGCTTTTCTGCTGGCAATAACCTCAGCAAGAAGGGTCTCTGAACTACAGGCACTAATGGCAGTACAACCCTTCCTGATCTTCCATCAAGATAGTGTCTATGAGAACAAATCCTACATTTATGCCTAAGGTGGTATCCAGAGTGTCATTAAACCAGGCTATCCACCTACCTACATTCTTCCCAAATCCACAGAACAGGGAGAAAGGCTTTGCATACCTTGGATGTACACAGGCAGTTACGCTACTACCTGGACAGGACTAAGTCCAATAGAAAAACTGACCAGCTACTGGTAGCATATGCCACAGGAAAGGAAGGAAAACCAATTTCAAAACAGACAGTCTCCAAATGGATAGGAAATTGCATTAGATTTTGTTACTCCTACCATGGAAAGAAAACTCCAGAAAACATCAGGCCTCACTCCACAAGAGCTACAGCCACTACCACAGCTTTCTTACGAGGAGTGGCTACCAAGGACATTATAGAGGCTGCTACTTGGACCTCCGTGCATACATTTGCCAAGCATTACAATTTGCCTTTATACTCTAGATCCCGAGCAGGTTTTGCCACTGCTGTTTTGCAAGGGATCCTAGCTACACCATAATCACTACTCTTCCTCCTCCCTTGTTTAGCTATGGTATTCTACCCATTTGTAAGGACTGCAGATGCATCCTTGAAGGACATAGTACAGTTTTGTACCTACCATAAATGTAGATGTCCGAGAGGAATGCATCTGCAGTCAGGATTACCCTCCCTCCTTCCCTCTGAGGTACTCTAGGGTATTTGCCAGCCTTCAGCTAGCTTGGGGATCTATTATGGTGTATTTGTTTGTATATATGTACATACATGCTTATTTTGTGTTTACTTTCTATTTGGAATCATTGGCATTTATCCAAATTTAGCCTTCCAGGAGGGCACCTGGCATCTGGGGCAAGAAACACTGAGGAAAATGGCGTCGGCTGATGCCTTTATACCCGAATAACTGCAGCTATGACGTCGGGTGAAGTGCGACACCAGCCGAAGCCAGACCCAGACTTTGGAATCCGGCCGACCGAAGGGCTGCCTGACGACAGGACAACCCATTTGTAAGGACTGCAGATGCATTCCTCTCGGACATCTACATTTATGGTAGGTACAAAACTGTACTTTGCGCTTCTACTTGGACAAAACAAAAGCCTTCAGAAAATCTGAACAGTTGTTTGTATCATATGCTGCAGGATCACAGGGAAAGGCTATTTCAAAGGAGACCATTTCAAAGTGGATAGGACACTGTATCCGGTTCTGCTACACACAAAATGGGAAACCTGTACCTAGTAATATTAGACCACATTCCACCAGGGCAACTGCCACTTCTACTGCCTACCTTAGAGGAGTACCTACCAAAGATATCTTGGAAGCTGCAACTTGGAGTTCAGTGCACACCTTTACCAAGCATTACAATTTGCCTCTTTTTATTCTAGACGCAGAGCGGGCTTTGCCACTGCAGTGTTGCACGGCCTTATAGCCACACCTAATCCTCTGTAGAGCCAGCCACCCAAACTCAGCTTTGGGATTCTACCCAAGTGTAATGACTGCAGCAGTGAAACAATGAACATAGTACAGTTTTGTACCTACCATAAATGTAGATGTTAGTGTCTTTACTGCTGCAGTCCAGGTTACCCACCCACCAGCCCCTCTTTCTTATCTGGGACTAACCTATACTACCTACGTGGTGTATTTGCTGGTTACTGAAGGTTTTATTTACATTTTTGTATGTTTTATTAGCAATATCTATTGCCTACCATTTTTGGGGGCAACTGACATCTGGGGCAAGAAAAACTGAAGAAAATGGCATCTGCTGCATCGTGTATACCCCTGGCGCACTGACGTCAGGGAAGAGGCGACAGCAACCGATGCCGGACCAAGACTTTGGAACTCGGGCAGACTGCGGGCCCGCCCGACGGCAGGATAACCCAAGTGTAATGAGTGCAGCAGTGAAGACACTCTAACATCTACTTTTATGGTAGGTACAAAACTGTACTTTTCTTTTTGATGCCAAAGAAAAACAGGGATCCAAGACCAATTCTGTACCTAAGCAGTGGCAGGAGATAGCTGTCCACAGCGGTGAGGTGGAGACTGACTTCATTTCCTTGTTATCTGTAAAAAATGAAAGGTAACAGTTGAATGTAACAATATTAAGATGAATTAACATGAAGTTTTGGAACGTTGTGTACCCTTCTGTGAAGGCACTGAAGAAACAAGCTCAAACAGGCTTAGTCACTGGAATAACTGTGTTTTAATTAATGATGAGCACTTTGTTCCCCCAACTGGACTTCATCAGACAAATTTTTGAATGAGCTTTAACCTTGGAAAACTAGTATATACATAAAAAGCACATAGGATCATAAATCATGATTTACAACTGTACGCCTTAAAGCCAGCCTTATGTAATGCAAGTCATTTTTTTTAATTCACACTAAAATAAGAAAGAATACTAATAAAGCATTCAGAGTAAACTGAAGTGCATAACTTGTAATTAAGGGACATCAACAGGATTCTGTTATTAAATGCTCAACTTCTCTGCCCATGTTCTGCATATTTACTGTCTCTGCTATGAATAGTATTTAAAATATTTTAAGTTGACTGTTTCTTTGCACTAGAACAGTACCTTACTGTACTGTGGTGGTTTAACTTTCAAAAAACTTATCCTGCCCTGGAAAAGCTTGCTGCAGTCTCCAGTTCATTGATGTCATCAAGGCCAATGAAAACCAATAGATGTTCAACGTGTTTCACTGTTGCAGTCATTACTCTTGGGTTATCCGGCTGGCAGGCTATTCGCAGTCGGCCAGAATTCCAAAGTCTAGGTCCAGCGTCGGTTGCTGCCGCCTCTTCCCTGACATCAGTGCGCCAGGGGTATAAAAGATGCAGCCGACGCCATTTTCTTCAGTCTTTCTTGCCGCATGGTGCCCGAAGCAAAAGCAGTTTTCAAGTGCCGGTCGGCCGACTCCCGAGATTTTCAAATCTGAATTTCAGAACCGAAGTCTTCATTAAAGCTAAGTACCCCATTGGGGAAACTTTTTTCTTGCTCCAGACCGATGTCAGAAAAAGTTAATTGTATTTCTTGTGGGAAGCAAATACCTCATAAGGATTTTCACTCTTACTGTATTCCTTTCCTAGGCCCTGATCACAACATTGCTAGCTGTCTGTTTTGTGCTAGATTTAACCAACGCACTATCAAGCGTCGGTTTGATTTTGCATTCATTTCATTACTTTGGCCGAAGATTTAATTATATAATGCCGGCGGAACAGCCGACAACCGGAGTTTACAAAAAACGCAAGGACAAGGATAGGCATCCGAGGTCCAAAACCGACGACGAAGCTTCTTCTAGGCCAGTCGCCGGTTCTCAGTGAGGCCCTTTCGCAGCCCCTGGCGCCCGCTACCTCAGAGCCACAGGCCGCTACCGACTCCCATGTGGAGCTGACTGGGCCTCTGGAAACTCAAGGTATTGGACACTCTGAAATCAGTCCCTCAGATGGGTCCGGAGCAGCTGAGCAGGCATCTGCTTCTGAGGGTGTCTTCAGACCTACACAACTTATATGTTAAGCCATCTTCAGCTTCGAAGACAAAGACTAAAGCAGCTCTAAAGACAAAGAAACACGTACAGCATTCTCCTATTCAGACTTCCATGCCTAAAAAACAGATGCTCAAAATGGCCGAAGACCTAATTACCTTGATCAGGGGTTCCCATCCCCCTCCTGATAAGAGGCCTAGGCAAGAGACAGAGTATGAATCTTCTGATCAAGTTTCTATTTCTTCTGATTCCTCTTCTGAACAGGATTACTCCATGCTTCTCTATGAGGATTCTGATGCTGAAGAATCCATTCCTTCAGCCTCTCTCCTCCTGAGGACTATTCTTTTGGGGAAATGCATACTATGAGGGAGCATTTCCACTGGGAGAGCCAAGATTATTCTGAATCTAAGAAAAGGCTCAGACTTCCTGCTTCTTCCTCAGCACAGACCCCTTGCTATTCCACCTGTTCTAGACATTGTAGATGTATTTTCAGAGTCCGGACTGTCCCCTGACTCTACCCCCTGCACCTGCTAAGCCAGACAGATACTATAGGGTCCCGGATTCTCATAAATTCCTATATAAAAACTCCACTGCTGACCCAGAAACTATATCTCAGGGTCTCAAGGGGGTTAAAGCTTCGACTGCAAAAAACCCTGTCCCCTCTGAAAGGGATTCTAGGGCTCTAGACAGATGGGGGGAAAAGTTTACACTTCTGCTAACCCTGGCTATAAGGGCTTTAAATTGTCAATTTCATATGCTTAAATATCAGCAATATTTAATGTCACTACTTAAACAGAAAATGTTGACAAATACTGAATGTTCAGAGAACAAGGAATTGCAGGATTTATTGCATCCAACTGAACAAGTGGGAAAGCATACTTTGCAGTGTGGTTATGATTCACTGGAGGCCTCTTGCAGGGCTGCTCTTACAGGTTCTGTTATTAGAAGGCATGCTTGGTTAAAGGAACAAAATCTGCCTGATAATGTTAAAGCAAAATTATTAGATGCACCATTACAGCATGATACTTTGTTTGGTACTAAAGCAGAAGAGGTGTTGAAAAAAATGGAGGATAAAGCAAAATCCATGCAGACAGTCAAGGATTTCTTACAGGTACAGCCACCCAGGTTTAGCAGGAACTGGCGTTCTACAAATTGGTCCTTTCCAGTCCCAGACAGACCACAAAGAGGCAGATACAAGGCGTCCCAGAGGCAGATCTCAGCCCCAAGGCTCATACAGGCCTAAACAATGGGGTGCTCCTACCTCCAAAAGTGGAGAAGACAAATCTCAGCCTTACAGGAAACAGTCCCAGTGACTTTCCTCTACCAGTTCCAAACAGTTTTCTTTTGACAGCTCCCTTGGGGGGGGGGGGACTAGCACTTTTTTTCAACAAATTGGCAAATAGTTACCCAAAACAAATGGGTCTTGAACATAGTGTCGCAAGGCTACAGGTCCCATTTTCACACTCTACCAAGGTAAAAGGGCATGCCAGACCTGCCACACAATCAATGGGCAGAGGGACTAAAACAAATTACAGCCCTCATGGACAAGAGGGCCATTCAGCAAGTACCACAACAAGAGCGGGGGCAAGGATTTTACTCCAGACTTTTCTTAGTACTCAGGAAGGACAAAACCTGGAGACCAGTTCTGGACCTGTCTATACTAAATACGTTTCTGGAAGTTTCAAAATTCAAGATGTTGACTCTTCAGCAGCTACTGCCCATGCTGGGCATGAGGGCTTGGCTCATAACTTTGGACCTAAAAGAGGCATACCTGCATGTCCCACTCAGTCTTGCAGAGGCTACCTCAGATTCATAGCTAGCTCAATGCATTACCACTTCTCTGCACTGCCCTTTGGCATATCTACTGTGCCCAAGGTCTTTACAAAGTGCCTGGCACCAGTAATCGCATTTTGCAGACAAAAAGGAATTCAAATATATCCCTACTTGGACGACTGCCTAATTCAAGCAGAGAACAAAGGCACTCTTCTAAAGCATCTGGTGTTTGTAAAAAAATTACTAATTGGCTTAGGGTACACAGTAAACGAAAAGAAATCAAAACTAGTGCCCTCTCAAGAGATAATATTCCTGGGTGCAAGCTTAAATACAACTGCCCAGATGGCTTATCTCACGCCAGACAAACAAAAACTGACTACTTCAAAAAATTGGCAACAAAACCCCACCTTTCTGCAAGGAAAATCCTGCAGACCTTGGGTTTCATGGCATCCTGCATTCTACTAATTCCATATGCCAGACTGCATATGAGGAAACTACAATGGGATCTGAAAAGTGTTTGGACTCAGCATTGCCACAGCCTGGAGACAGTAATTGCACTCATTCCCTGCCTACAACAGGAGTTTCGATGGTGGGCAGAAGCCTGTCACCACAACAAGGGTCTGCCATTCAGTTTACCCACAGCCAGACAGACACTGACAACGGATGCATCAGATTATGCCTGGGGGGCCCATATGGCAGGAAAATGTATTCAGGGCACATGGCCTGCAAACCAGATGCATCTTCCTATCAATCCAAAAGAGATGCTAGCTGTTCACAATGCCCTGACAGCTTTCAAGGACCTGCTTTATCCAGGACAGTTACTGATAGACAGACAACACTACGGTCATGTGGTACATAAACAAGCAGGGAGATGCACATTCCTACCCCCTCTGCAGAAAAGCAATGACCTTATGGGACACAACATTGGCTTTACAAGTTCACTTGCAAGCACAGTTCCTGCCAGGAAAAACAAATACTCTGGCAGACGAACTAAGCAGAAACCTCGTGGATCCCCACGAATGGAAACTGGATCCACAAGTCTTCAGCATGATAATAAGGAAATGGGGATGCCCAGTCATAGATCTGTTTGCCTCCCCTCACAACTGTCAGTTGCAGAGATTTTGCACAAGGATTTACCACAAGCAAGCATGGAAAGTGGACGCCCTATCATTCAGCTGGAACAATCTAACAGTATATGCCTTTCCCCCTCTGCCTCTCTTCCCAGAGTACTCCTAAAGGTCAGACAAGAGAAGCCAAAAATTATTCTGATTGCACCAGACTGGCTACTCCAGCACTGGTACCCAATCCTAAAGAGCTTGTCTCAAGGTCCAGCATGGATATTGCCTCAAACTTCTGACTTGCTGACCCAACAAAACAAGCAGATCCTGCACAGCCAACTCAGGACCTTAAATCTGGCAGCATGGCGGATAATGTAGCCATTCAGAACACTCCTCTTTCAAAAGCTGTTATGGATGTGATCTTGGAGGCCCATTACCAGAAAATCTTATGCAGAAAAATGGAAGAGATTATGTGCTTGGAACCAGGAACAAGGCATTGACACATCTGTACCAAATATCCCTCAGATTTTACAATACCTAACTGAGATGCTGAACAAAGGCCTTTCTTTTTATAGGTTCATAGGTTCATAGGTTCATACTAGGCTATCTGCCCGAGGGCATTTACAAGCCTAGCCCATAGTTTTGTGGCTAACGCCACCCCTTTAGTATGGGGAACTATACCCATTATTTTGCTGTGCCTCTGTCGAGCAGTGACACTGAGGTAATCCCTGGGGTATATCTGCGATCTCCCATCCATTGGTCAAGATTTCTCTTGAACAAGGCCAGCGAGGTGCTCTGCCTCACATATACCGGGATTTTGTTCCACAGCATAGGGAGTCTTTGGGTGATGAATCTATCCCTCCAGCACGTCCTATTAATAGCCGTGTCGAGGTTTAAGTCTCCGCCCTTGTGGCTCTGACGGATCTAGATTTTTGAGGTGAAGCATATTCATCAAATCTGGGTTTGACATGGCCTTGTATGTCAGGCAAAGGTCACCTCTGAGCAAGCGGGCGACTGAATAGAGCTGGAGTTCTTTCAGTCGGGCAGCATAGGACAGATTTTGAGACCCTTTATCCTTTTGGTGAGGAACTTTTGTGGCCTCTCCAGCTGCTGCAAGTGTCGGGTCAGATACATTCGAATGGGGCATTGTACTCAATCATTGGTCTGATGAGTGATGAGTACAGGAGACTATGACCTCCTTGATCTAGATGTGAATCCCTTCATGATAAGGTGGGCAATGTAGAAGGTCTTCCTAACTACTTTAGCTACATGGGTGTCGAATGACAGGCTGCTGTCAACCTGGGTCCCCAGGTCCCTGATAACTTCTTCTGTGCTCAGTGGATTGCCACCTATATGGTAGCTAGGGGTAACCTTGTTTTTCCCGAAGGGTATGACTATGCATTTTTTGGCATTTAACTTTAGGCCATGGCTCTGGCACCAGCTATCCGTCTCTGTGAGACCCTTCTGAAGGATATCTGTGTCAGATGTGTTTTCGACTATGGCGCCCAGTTTGCAGTCATCTGCAAACTTTGTCAGCCATAACCCTCCTGTGTTTGCTTGTACTTCAGAAAAGTAGATGCCAAACAAGAGTGGCCCAGGACTGAGCCCTGTGGGACACCACTTGTGACAGGCTTTGAGTCTGACATGGCGCCAGCAACTCTGACCCTGTGGGTTCTGTCACTCAGCCAGTTTGCAACCCATCTTGTGATGTATGGGTTAACATTTAAGCTGATGAGTTTTTCAATGATACCTGAGTGGGGTATTGTATCGAAGGCCTTCGCCAGATCGAGGTAGGCTGTATGGACTGCCCTTCCCTCATCAATGGCTTTGGTGACTGTTTCGAAAAAGTCAACCAAGTTTAAAAGGCATGATCTGCCTTTGACAAAGCCAAACTGGGTTGGATCCAAAGTCTGCAAATTCCCTATGTCTTTATTTATGAGGTCCATTATGATCCTCTCCATGGCTTTGCAGATGAGGCTTGTCAAGCTAATGGGCCGGTAATTTCCAGGATCGGTGGAGGCACCGCCTTTGTGAAGTGGGACCACAGCTGCAGTGCGCCACTCCTATCCAGAGGTGAGACTATGATTAAACAGCTGTCCTAGATGTGGGTTTAATTCCTCGTTGAGTTCGTGGAGCACACAGCCAGGGACACCATCAGGTCCCATGGATGCTGTATTTTTTGCTTTGGATAGAGCAGTTCTCACTTGGGTTCAAGTAGAGATGTTTGGGGGCTGCAATCGCTTGGTATAGATATCTCTCCTTTGGGGAGAAGTTTGCACTGAACCTGTCAGCCAGTATGTTGGCAATGTCTGTAGGATCAGTAATCTTCACATCATTTTGAACTAGTTCTGAGCATATCTGGGAGTTTCCTCCCAGGTTTCTAACATAGCTAAAGAAGGCCTTATGATTGTCTTTTGAGTCTTTAGCTATTTTTCTCTCAAAATTTGCTTTGGATGATTTTATGAGAGCTCTTAGTTTTTTACTTATAGTGATCAAAGGTGTCTTACCTTTTAAGGATTTTGCTCTATCTTGTAGTAGCTTCCTCTTTTTGTTGTAGAGTTTGTTTATGGCTGGGGTCCACCAGACTGGACGCTTCCCTTTGGTACAAAGAGTCTTTGTTTTGCTTGGGATTGCCTTATCCATGCAGTCCTGCAGGTGCTGGTAGAAGGCATTTGTAAGTGATTCAGCGGCTTGAGTACTGTTTTCCGCCGGCTCGGGGCCTTAAAGGAGACCACACTAGTCTTTAGAAGTGTGAAGTCGGCTTCGAGAAGTTCTTTACTGTGGTCTTTTTATTTCAGGTGGGGTGGGATGAGGACCTCCAGCGAGATTAGTTGTGATCTGATCTCACCAGTGAGGGGTATACTTCCGGTGTTGAACATTGTGCTCCCATGTTCATGATGATGAGATCAAGTATGTTTTCTCCTCTTGTGGGGATGGTGACTAGTTGTTCCATGGCATTTGAGTTTATGAATTCCAGGAACTTTTGGGCTAGAGTGGGCTTGAGTAGTGTTCCCAGTCTATATTAGGGTAATTGAAGTCACCTAGTATGATGGTGTTTGGTGATACATTTATCCCCTCCAGTGTTTTCAGGAAGGCCATGTGAGGTTCCTGAGTTTGTGAGGGTGGCCTGTAACATGCTACAATTTGCAGAGCAGTCTGGCCTATGGTTAATTGCACCTGGATGGTCTCCGATGCATCGTGCGTTGCCACCAGTCTTGAGGTGTGGGTGTCCTTGATGAATATGGATACCCCCCCTCCTTTCTTGGTATTGTCCGTGCTGGGGTGCTCTCAGGAGCCTTGAACCAGGTTTCTGTCACAGCACAGACATCGATGTTCTCCATACTGAGAAGGGCCTCGAGTGCGTGCATTTTGAGATTTAGACTTCTGGCATTGAGCAGCATTACCCTTAGTTTTTCCTTTTTGTGTTCTAGGGTGGTAGGTTTAGAATTTGAGCCTTGCCTAAAAAGGCACTATGGGGTGGCAAGAGCCTTTGCCAATATCCGATCCCAGGGTGACAGGTGCAAGCCGTCCCTTGAAACAGCGTGGCTTGTCCAGCATGTCATCCCAGGCAGACAGACATTGGATCCCCTTTGAATGACACCAGAGTTTAAGCCAATTGTTAAAGCTGATCATCTTATCTCTGTATTGTGGCATCATTCTTGGTGAAGGTAGGATACTGCTCAAGGTCAGGGTCCTACCTGGGCTACATAATCAGAGAGCTCCTCAATGTCTCTTTTCATGTAGTCCAAGGAGGTGCGTCTCAGGTCGTTTACACCAGCGTGGACAATGACTGAGTCGTATTTGTACCTGCTGTTGAGAGACCTGAGTGCTTGCGTTATGTGGCGGATTCTAGCGCCCGACAGGCAGCTTACTGTAACTCTCTCCTAACGCAGTCTGGTGAGCGCGGCGTCAGTGTGTCTGACTATGGAGTCACCAATGACTAGTGTGTCTGGCATTGTGTTTGGCCTTAAGGGCTGTGACTGTTTGACACTCTGACTGTGAGGTCTATGTGTTGCAGGTGGTGTGTTCTGAGGTGGTGGTTGTTTGGGTGTCTGCTTTGGTGGCCTCTACTATTTTGGTAGATTTTTGATCAGAGCCTCCGAGTATGTCTTTGTGTGTTTATGTGTATGATTTGAGGTTGTGATGGTACTATGTGAGACTGGGTCTATAGTGTGTGTGGTAACCTTCTCCTCCTGACTGGTCTTGCCAGTCCTATGTTGAGAGAGCTCAGCCTCCAGTTTGGCCGTATAGTTGCATCTCTCGCATGTATTTGTGTTTTGTGGGAGGAGGAGAGGGTTGTCTGTGTACATGAGGCAATTGTAACATTGCCTCAATATTCCCAGGTTCACCAGCTGAGCAGGAGAGGATACTAGCAACTGATCCCTCGACATGCTAGAAGGAATAGACAAAAAAACTTTAAAAGAGATTCCGGGGGATGTGGGTGACCGAGAAATGGGGGGTTGCCTTTTTGGGGTACTATCTATGACAAGAGTGCTGTATCAAGGTAATAAGTACTGTAGGAACAAGTGATAGGTTTAACAGACAGAGAGTAGTCTACTTGGAGTCAAGTAGAGATGATCTTTTTAGTTATAGGATACGCTGATTAGAACAGTAGTATAGTTCGAGGAAGGTAGTTTTAAGGGAAAATTTGAAGAGTGGACTTTAGGTAGCCCGAATAGTTTAAACCTGCTTAACCGGCGCTGCCCTAGTGTGCAACAGTGGCAACTCCGCGCTAATTACGGCGCTAAAACGCGCTTTATAGCAGGGGGTGGAAAAGACAGGAAATGACCCAAAATGGCCAATAGACTACAAGTTACTGCCTTAAACCACTCCTCTAAGGACAAACAGGCAGCTCAGTACTCCCCACTCTCACTGGTGAGTAAAGAAACTTCCCCTGACCAAACAAGGAAAATGGAGAAACACAGGAACCAAGACAAAGCCCAGGGATCAGCAAAATATGGTCTCTGGAACACTAGTTAGGAAAGTATGGAAAACAAGGATATTGTTTTTTTCAAGTTTTTTTACAGAAAAGCAGAAAACACAATAAATGCTATGATTTTCGACTAAATGCTATCAAAAGCTAGTACACTTGAGTGTATTAGCCTGTAGTTTAACTTTTAGGCAAAACTTAAACTAGCAAGTGCAGTAAACAGTTTTAGCTTATAAACACAGTAAAAACAGTGCAAACTTTGATAAAACAAGCAGAAACAGTAGTTGAAAGGCACAAAAAGTCAAAAAAAGCCAAGAAAAATACTTAAATCTGGAAAGGTAGTCTTTTCTGGTCTCTGCTGCTAGAGGAACACTGCTGGCCACCACGAGGAGCTGTGCTGAGTTCTCAATAGCTGGAAAAGCCAAAACGCGCTTTATAGCAGGGGGCTGGAAAAGACAGGAAATGACCCAAAATGGCCAATAGACTATTCATCATTTATTTCATCAATTAAGATTCATGCCTCTGCCATTTCTGCACATTACAATGCGGAACCACCTATCTTTTCTCATCCTTTAATAAGGCAGTACCTCAGAGGGGCCAAAAAATTAGGCCTCCAAGGAGAGCACCAATTCCGGCCTGGGACCTCAATTATGTTTTGGAAAAACTCACACTGCCTCCTTTTGAGCCAGCATCAACAGATGATGTAAAATTCTTATCCTGGAAAACAGCTCTGCTCCTAGCCATAACTTCTGCAAGGCGAGTCTTGGAGTTACAAGCACTCATGGCTGTGGAACCTTTCATCCAGACAGGGTTTCTCTGAGGACAAACCCTACAGTTATGCCTAAGGTGGTGTCCAGTGTGGCCCTCAACCAAACCATTCACTTGCCTACCTTTTACCCAAATCCGCAGAACAAGGGTGAGAAAATTCTGCATTACACTTCTACTTGGACAGAACTAAAGCTTTCAGAAAGACTGAGCAACTTTTAGTGTCATATGCTGCAGGATCACAAGGAAAGGCTATCTCAAAACAGACTATTTCTAAATGGATAGGCAATTGCATCCGTTTCTGCTCTTTTCAACATGGCAAATCAGTGCCTAAGGGCATTAGGCCTCATTCCACCAGAGCAGCAGCCACTTCAGCAGCCTTCCTCAGAGGAGTACCAACCAAAGAAATCTTAGAGGCTGCAACTTGGAGTTCAGTGCACACTTTTACAAAGCACTACCACTTGCCTCTCTACTCTTTCCAGAGCAGGCTTTGCCACTGCAGTTCTGCAGGGTCTCATAGCTTCTCCTAATCCTATTTAGCCCAGCCACCCCTCCTCAGCTTTTGGGATTCCACCCAAGAATAATAACTGCAACAGTGAAACACGATTAACATAGTACAGTTGTGTACCTACCATAAATGTAGATGTTAGAGTGTATTCACTGTAGCAGTCCAGGTTACCCACCTACCATCCCCCTTCTCTTTGCCTGGACTTATCTGCACTTCTTTATTCTATACAACCTTTTTGGTGTATTTGCTTGTAGATGAAGGAAATGTTATTTTTATGCTTGCATTTCTTATTGGTATATTTTACAGCCTGCCTTTTTGGGGCACCTGACATCTGGGGCAAGAAAAACTGAAGAAAATGGCGTCTGCTGCATCTTTTATACCCCTGGCGCACTGACGTCAGGGAAGAGGCGACAGCAACCGACGCCGGACCTAGACTTTGGAATTCTGGCCAACTGTGGGTAGCCTGCCAGCAGGATAACCCAGGAGTAATGACTGCAACAGTGAATACACTCTAACATCTACTTTTGTGGTAGGTACACAACTGTACTTTTTCTGACCAATACCCTCCCCAAATTGTCACAACTCTCCTGTCCTTCCCCTCCCATACAGAAAGTAACCACTAGAACAAGGAAAACAGTCCATGAGTCAAGTCTTCTGCTGTGAGCTGTCAATCACGGCAGGTAACAGCTCAAATTACCCTTAGTACTTTGACAGCTACAAAAGTTAAGTGTAAAGGGGATGAAAGATGAGTCAGTAATACAATTCAGCCTTCACAAAAGACTGCAGTTTAGCCATTCTAAAAAGCGCCAGTAAAAAGCACTTTGAAAGTCTGTTCTGTGACATTTGTACTGTTTGTGTCATTGAATGGCATGAAATGTTACTTAAAACTGACTGAAAGACAGCAGTGTATGCATGTAAAATCAGTGCAGTTGACAGGAGCTTTAGGAAGAGAGAGGCCTGTTTGATCTAATTTTTCATAGACATACACTGCATTCAAACATTCAGAGTTACTTCAAGGTGCCAGACCCCATATGGTGAGACTCAGAAATTATTTGTAAAAATATTTAAAAACCTGTAAATAGTCCCAGAGTGGTGTTAAAATATAGGAAACTCCAAACCATAATGAAATAAACATGTTTTTTGAGTCTGTGGGTGCAGTTCTCCTTTAAATCCTAGCCTGTCTCCACACAGGGGTATAGTGTCCTAAAACTCCCTTCAGTAAAGACTGTTCAGCATCAAAGTGACGATAAGATCTTTCCGAAAGGCTAGTTTGGGGGGGGGGGGCAAAATTAAAAATATCAGAGCTGAAGTGAGGGGTGGGTGGGGAGGTACGTGCGGGTGTGCATGCATGTGTGAGAACGGACCCAAGAATCAATAAAACATTACCATTTGGAAAGGATTTCATATAAAGAAACAGCACAGATAAAATGCAATCAAAATAAAAGCCAAATCATAAGGTTATCAAAAACAGAAAAAATGCTTTCACCTACAGGGCTTCATCAGGTCACTGTTAAAACTGGGCATCAATAAAAATAAAATATGTGTGGAAAAATACAAATGACTATATATATATATATATATATATATATATATATATATATCAGGAAAAGTGAAGAAAGGAGCACACCTGTCATGCCAAAAGTAGTAAAATTTGTGATTTAAAGGAAAACTCTGCCTTAGAACTAAAAAAAAATCTATTTGTTCACACACACTGTTTTCTGAGTTATTTTAACATCTCAGTCACTCTGCCTCTTATAGAATTTTAATATGTTTAATGCAAAATGTCTGTCATTTGGACTTGACATATCAACATTATCTTATTTTTCTTCAGGAATTTCTCTTTCCCATAATCCATTTTAAGGCTGCTTTATATGAGTCATGCTAGACACAAGGAAGTAGTGGTATATTTCCATCCCTTTGACATATAATGGGATTGGTGTCAGTCACTGTCATCTTATGTACTGTCTGTAACGGGGCTGCTCCTTTTATTCCTTGAATGGTCCTTGTTTGTGTGTCTCAGGGCTTGCTTTGTAGTATAAGGAATTACACAGCTGCAACCACTTTGTTCAGAGTATCTTTCTGTAGTCCAAGATGAATTGACATCCCCCCCCTACACTTTGGTAAATGTGCTGATACTTTACAAGAATTACAAGGAAAAAATATTTTCTGACTTTTCTCTAAATGTCAGACATTTTTGATACTACGTTCAAGCCATCTTAAAATGTAAAGTAGTATAAACAAACAATGTTAAGTTGTCTATCTCGCCTTCATTCTTGCTGGATGGGTTCGGAGCCGACCTCGCCCGACTCCACTCTAAAAGCTCGAGAGTTGGTTCCACCGGCTCGAGGCTCCCCTTATATCCCACAATGCTAGGCGAGAGTTACCTCAGATCTCGTTTGCCGCTACAGCTTCGAGGTTGGTTGCTTCTACCGGTTCCTGGTGAGTGTTAGCTTTTTCTTCTAAAAGTTACTCTTTTTTCCCCTTTTTAAGTTAAATTCTTCCTAGATTAGTGTAGATCATAGAACTTTATCCCCGACCCTAATATTTCCCATTTCTTTACTAAAAGAACCGTTGGTTCTCCCTTTGGGCCTTTGGCCTTCCCTTCCCTAGGGAGTGTCTGTGTAGTTTACTTTAATTTTTTGTACTTAATTTTTAGTATTTCTACTAAAATTATTATTTTTTGCTGACAGGGTATAACTTGTGTGTTTGGGTGTGTGTTTGTGTACACCTGTCAGTTAGGGAAATGTCAAAAGAAGCAAAGGTCTCCGGATTCAAGAAGTGTGATGCGTGCTGTCAGAAAATGTCTCTGACAGACGCTCACACTTGTGTCTATTGTCTGGGGCCCTTGCACCTGCAGGACTCCTGTGCTGTGTGCCATGGCTTCAGCCCCAGGGTCCTGCAGGAAAGAAAAAACAAGTTGATTCTGAGAGGCTTGTTGAAGCCAGAGGATTCCCTGTCAGTTTCAACAGGGAAGCCCTCTAAGGCATCGAGGTCTTCGGCTCCGGCTTCTGAGCCGAGACCTCAGGTTGTTCAACCTTTGCCTTTATCGGCTCCGGCTGGAGCCGATAAGTCTCAGTCCACAGTTTCTGTGGCTTCCGGCCGGAGCCGAGGTTATCTAGTTACCCTTGCCGGCTCCAACAAGACCTTCGAACCCGACAACCAGAAAGAGGTCTAGGTCACCTTCTCTTGGCTCCGTTCATTCGGCTCCAGGATCTCCCCTGCTGTCTGAACGGAGCCAAAGGTCTCATTCCTCTAGGTCATCGAGGCTGTCCGATCATGACCTTCAGAGAGTGGTGAGTCGACTACTTAAGTCCGAGGCACTAGCCCAGATGCTTCAGAGCCCGACTCATCAGTCGGTGCCTGCCCCGTCCATCAACTCTTTCCTCCTTCGACTCTTTTGAGTTCGGGCAGCGTGTCGGAACCGAGACTGTGATTACCGAGCCGAGACAATTGTCTTCGGCTCCGTCGTCTCCGCTTTCTTCTTTGAGGAATCTCGGCGCCGGACTTCCCTCATCGGCTCGAGGGGTGAGTGGCATCGGACCCTTGTCCGACCCCTCTCCTCTCGGTGCTTCGGCGCTGGTGAGTTCGGCTCCGACATCGACCTCGGAGCCATCACTGTCGGTGCCGAGGGGGGTTCTTAGCTCCTCGGAGCGGGGACCTCTGGCTCTGCCTGACAGGGTTGCATTCGAGGTCATGCGGAGTGTGTTAGAGCCTGGCTCTACTCCACAGTCGGCTCCGTCAGCCCCTCCCTTTATGCTGCCTCAGGGTAAGTCGACTCACTCCCTCATCCCGGACCGCAGAGAGCCAGCTCCTCAGGAGCCCTCTGTGGGGATTTCATCCTCTTCCGAGGCCTCTCATGATTTGGCAGAAGAGCCCCCTCGGAAGAGGAAGTGCAAGAGGAAGCACATTGACTCACCTGAGTCTATCACGTCAGACACAGATCTGGATGATTCTGAGGTTCCCCGTTCCCCTTCTGAAGATGTCTCATTTGCAGACATTCTGGAGATCCTGAAACAGAGGGGAAATTGGCCAGCCCTCAACCCTTCGGAGGACGAATCTGTGTATCTTGAGGCGTTTGGCTCTCGTCCTTCCACCTCCTGGGTGTCCCCCTTGACCCCCTCATGCAGGTGGTTGCTAAGAAGGCATGGACGGCTCCTGATTCAGTGGACCCCACTCCCAGGAGACCCTCTAAATTCATCACAGCTCCATCAGACAAGCAATTTTTATCAAAAGGAGTTTCTGTGGATGCTATGGTGGTAGCTGCTGCCACAAAGAAGGAACTGGCTGATCCTTCAGTGCCTGTCCATCCACCTAACAAGGAATCTAGGTTCATGGATAGGTGCGAAGCGGATGTTCTCCTCAGCGACATTTACCATGCGTCGCTGAATTACCTGTGCCATTTCACTGCCTTCAAAGGGACTTGATCAAGGAAGCGAGTGAAATGTTAAGGATCCTACAGCTGCGGGTTTCAAGATAAAATGAACACGCAGCTGGCTACCCTTAATTCCATATCTAACTCCTCCATGCCTCCTCTCTTATGCGGCCGATGGAGCGAGCAGAGCCGCAGGGACAGGTGTAGCTTTACGTAGGCACGCCTGGATGCGGCTATGCAATTTTGCGGACCCTTTCAAGACGTCTTTCACGAACTCCCCTTTTGATGGATCATCTCTTTGGTCCTCAAGTGAAAGAAACCCTGACTAGGTGCGAGACTGATGGCAAGACCCTTTCTGCCGCCGGAGTCCGTTTTACTCCTTCTAGGCCTTACCCCAAAGGCCAGAAGGGTGGGAAGATGTGGTTCCGTAAACAATCTCAAGGGACTTCGCCTGACGCACAGAGTCGTTTTCCTACCAGAGGCAGAGGTGGGAATAACAATGGTAGACGTCGCCCTAGGGGCAGGGGGGGTCCGCAGAACCAGGGCAATCGGGAAGCCTTTCCTGACAAGCCCTTTCAGCATCCCTGAGGTGTTGCCCGACTGCCCATCTTCGGAGGCAGTCGGGGAAGATTGTCACTGTACCCAGAAGCCTGGCTATCCCTGACTCAAGACAAATGGGTCCAGTCCATCATTTCAAGGCTATTCTATCCCCTTTCTTCGTTTTCCAAATCAGTCAAAAAATCCCTTCCAGATGTTCCACCCGCTCAAAGGGATATAGCAGCTTTGGAAATTTCAAAACTGCTTGCAAAAAGAGCAATTCAGTCAGTGCCAGCAGACCAACAAGGATCCGGAATCTACTCAAGGTTCTCTTTAGTTCCAAAGAAAACAGTGGACTGGAGACCGATTTTGGATCTCAGTGTCTTGAACAAATCAGTCAAGAAAACAAGATTTCGGATGGTCACGCTGCAATCCATTCTTCCCCTTTTGGGCAAAGGAAACTGGATGTGCTCTATAGACCTTCGGGATGCGTACTATCACATAAAAATGAACAGACGCTCCAGAAGATTCCTCCGCTTCAGGCTGGGAACCAGTCATTTTCAGTTCAGGGCCCTGCCCTTTGGTCTCACCACTGCCCCCCGGGTGTTTACCAAATGCATGGCAGTGGTAGCTTTTCACCTGAGACGACAAGGATTCCAGGTGTTTCCATATTTGGACGACTGGCTTCTCACAGCTCCCACCAAGCATCTCCTTCTGATGGCCAGAGATTATACTTTTCGCGTTTGTCAAACTGGGTATTTCAATAAATTGCGAAAAGTCTGTTTTGTCGCCTTGTCGTACTGTTACCTACATAGGCGCAAATTTAGATACTATAAACATGTCTGCAAGGCTAACGAACCAAAGGATATCAGACATTCACAAATTGGTGTCACTTCTTCTCAACAACAACAGAGTCAAAGCCAGGTTAGTTCTAAAGGTGTTGGGAATCATGGCAGCGGCCATACCTCTCCTTCCATTGGCCAGATACCACATGCGGATCCTTCAGTGGATGCTTTTTACCCAATGGTCATACCAGGAACTTCCAATGTCTCACACCATTATGATCACGCAAGCGTGCAAAAAGCATCTCATATGGTGGATGTCTTCCCCCCAGCTCCTGTCGGAAGACCATTTGTTCCACCTCCTCCGGTTGCTACTCTGACAACGGATGCCTCCCTGATCGGGTGGGGGACATTATCAGGGCAGGACAGTCCAGGGCACATGGCAACCAAACGAATGCCACTTGCACATAAATGTTCTGGAGATGAGAGCAGTGCTTTTAGCGTTGCAAGCCCTTCAAGACTCTCTTCCCTTGGGAACGATTGCAATCCAGACAGACAATATGTCTGTAGTGTGGTACATCAACAAACAAGGCGGAACCAGATCATACCCCCTGTGTCGAGAAGCACTCAGACTGTGGCAATGGGCGATTTCTTCTCAGCGTTTTCTGATAGCAACGCACATCCCGGAAGTCCAATCACATTGCGGACAAGTTGAGCAGAGCTATACTCATGCCTCACGAGTGGTCTCTGAAAGACTCTGTAGTGAGAGAAATCTTTCTCAAGTGGGGTCAGCCTTGCTGCGATCTTTTGCTACTCCCCAAAACAGCAAGTGCAGAGAATATTTCACTCTATTCCCTTTACCAGGCCAACCCAGCAGGGACGCTGTAGTCCAAGTTTGGCCCCGGGACTTCTGTATGCATTTCCTCCTTTCCCACTGATCTCTCAAGTAATACAGAAAGCTATCGCTCAGAAGGCCTCATTGATCCTCATTGCTCCTTACTGGCCTCGACAAGTGTGGTTCCCCTTTCTACATCGATTTCTTTTGAGCGACCGTGGAATCTGGACCTAGTTCCAGATCTTTTGATCCACCAGTCGGGTCAGTTTCATCGCTCCCTCCCTCTCTGAACCTCACTGCTTGGTTCCTCCATTTCCAACCGTAGCCAGGCTTCCTCAATTATCTCACTCTGTTAGAGATATATTGATAGCTTCCCATAAATCTTCCACTCGAAAGATTTATTTGAGTAAGTGGAAACGCTTCTCATATTGGGCACAAGGAAAGAACATAGATCCTTTCACCGCTTCCATCCAACTAGTCCTTGATTTTCTAGCTGAACTCTTCCATGCAGGTTCATCTCCATCTACTCTTAAGGTTCAATTGGCAGCTATTTCTAATTTCCATGTGGGCATTTCTGAATCTGCCCTAATGTCCCACAAACTTTGCAAAGCCTTTTTGAAAGGAGTTTTTCTTCTCAGACCTCCTATAAGAAATCCTCCTTCTCCTTGGGACCTAAATTTAGTTCTTGCTTCTTTGATTCTTTCCCCTTTCGAACCTGCAGCTTCATGTTCCTTGAAATTATTATCATGGAAAACTCTCTTTCTGGTGGCTATCACATCAGCTAGAAGAATTTCAGAAATTCAAGCACTCAGTTGTCGTTCTCCTTATCTTGTGTTCCATAAGGACAGAGTTTCCTTACGAACTAACCCGTCCTTTTTGCCTAAGGTGGTTTCAACATCAAATATAAATCAAACCATTGACCTTCCTGTCTTTTTCCCAGAGTATTCAAATAGGTCTGAACAAAAATTACACTGCCTGGATGTTCATCGTCAATTAAGGTACTACTTGGATAGGACAAACAATTCAGAAAATCTGATCAGCTGTTTGTCTCCTATGCGGAAAGCAGAAAGGGACTTTCAGTTTCAAAGGTATCATTATCCAGATGGCTAACATCTTTGATTTCCCTGGTATATGAAATTAGACAACAAAATTGCCTAATAAACCTAAAGCCCATTCCACCAGAGCTTTGGCTACTTCTTTAGCCTTCCAAGACAGACTGCCTATTGACACCATTTGTGCAGCGGCTACTTGGGCTACTCCTCACACTTTTATTTCTCATTATAAGTTGGATTTAGCTTCTAGGCATAGAGCTAATTTTGGTTCCACTGTTCTCAGGAGTCTGTTCCGTTAGGCCACCCGGGACAAGGTGCTAGGGACGGCGGTCCCATCCAGCAAGAATGAAGGCGAGATAGACAACTTAACATATAGAAGTTATGTTCTTACCATAACGTTCCATGTTAGTTGTCTTCTTCTCGCCTTCTTCTTCCCACCCTCCTTCCCCCTGGCCTGGACAGACCTAGAGGAGTTGTGATCGTGACCTCTCTTTCTACCACCTCTTTCTTGGTCATATGCTATTATGCATATTTCTTGGTTCAGGATGTAGGTCACCCTTTTTCTTCCTGTTAGAGGTGGATTCTGTTTTTACAGTTATACTGTTACTGTTATAAGGGGTTAGCTTACAAACGAGATCTGAGGTAACTCTCGCCTAGCATTGTGGGATATAAGGGGAGCCTCGAGCCGGTGGAACCAACTCTCGAGCTTTTAGAGTGGCCGAGTCGGAGCCGAGGTCGGCTCCGAACCCATCCAGCAAGAAGAAGGCGAGAAGAAGACAACTAACATGGAACGTTATGGTAAGAACATAACTTCTATTTTTGTTTAAAGCTTAGCATTTCAATATTGTGATGATGGTTGTGTAAGTTTGTCAAGAGTTAACTGCCTTTGAACAGTTGACTTATCTAATTGCTCTGTTTTGCTGTGAAAGGCTTGGCTACATTGGGAAGCAGCTGTTAATCAGTGCAAGTTCTCTTCCTGTCTGCAATGAAGCCAATGGGAAAACAGTTTCACACCTCTGGCTTTTTCACAGCAGCCTGAGCTCTTGACTACAAATTTCTGTGTCTGTGGTACATCATGCGGTGTAGACAAATTCCTCTTCAACTTGTGTGAGAAGTTCAGCTTAAAAACTCTGGGTGGTCTTTCCCTTCCTTTGATACCAAAGTAAGGAAGTGAAAATTTTATAAAGTATAAGCAGATTTTAAGGTACCTACACAGTGCTGGAATCATTATAGGGAGAAAAGCAATCTGAGAGTGGAGTTAAACTGTAGGAAAAGGTGGCTTTTTCCTTTAATTGAGCAAGCAGAATTGAGTCGGGCTGGTTGTAGGCATAAAGGCGAATTTGCCATTTCATCTCCTTTTTTCTCGAGTGTACCCATCCTGATCATATCCAAAATGTGAAAAGTGAAGAAGGAATGACCTGGTGAGTCAATGCTGTGCTTTGCAAGAGGATTCTTGCTTAGTGTATTTCTAATTACAGATATGCTTGTGATGCACAGCATTCCCGGATATGTTGGATTCACCAGAGCCATTTCTGATCTTTGTCATTTGATTTTACATGTATTACAGGGATGTGCATTCATTCTGCCCTTTCTCCAAGCCACTGTGACCATGGATGCTTCCCGTTTGGGTGTGTGTGGGGGTGTTACCTGGGAAAAGACAGTCCAAGGAATGTGGTCCGAATCAGAGGCCAAGTCTATATATCAGTGTATTAGAGATGAGAGCAGTTCTAGTTTTGCAAGCTTTACAGGACTTTCTCCCCTTGGATGTAGTATCTGTCCAAATGGACAACCATATGGCATTGGTTTGGTACATCAGACAGGAAGGAACCAAATCTTACCAGTTATGTTGAAAGGCCATAAGAATGTGGCAGTTGCCAATATCTTCTAATCGCTTTCTAATAGCATATTTTCCAGGGGAAATCCAATGTTGTAGTGGACAAGTTGAGCTGGTCTGTCCTTCCTCGCAAGCGGTCTCAGTCCACTGGTCACAGTGAATTTTCAGATGGTGCGGCCAACCTTGCTGTGATGCATCTTCCTACGACACAAGTGTAGCAAGTTTTTCACACTGATCCCTCCATTTGGCCTCTGGAACTCCTTTATGCCTTTTCTCCAACATCTTTGAATCCTGAATTTCTGCAAAAGCATCGCCAAAGGTCATCCTCATAACCCTCTCTTGGCCTTTAAGTGTGGATTTCCTTCCTCTGGACTGTCCTAACACCCTCTGTGGGTCCTGGTATCCAATCAAGATCTATTCTAACTGGTCTGAGTCAACCTCACCTAGATATTAAACCCTCAGGTTGACCGGATGCTTTATGTAATTCCTATGATGATTAAACAGTTCAGGTTTTTTTCTTTGGTATTAATATCTTAATTTCTTCCCAGAAACCTTCTACACATAAGGTTTATAAAAGCAAATGGAAAAGATGCTCTCTCTGGGTGATTATTCTTTACCGTTTTTCGGCAAACTTTTCTTGCCAGTCTTTTTTCAAAACAGAGCTAGCTAATCCAAAGTCGGTACAATTAGAATCCATATCTTTTCACAGTGAAAATTGTATGCCTATTGTGGCTGTTAAACTATCTAATGTTTCTCTCAAAGGAGCCTTTCTATTATACCTTTCTTTTCCAGATATATTTTCTCATTGGGATATTACTATTTTACTGCAAGCCTCAACTGTCCCTGTTTGAGACCTCAAGTTTTTTTATCATGGAAAATCTAATTCTTGATTGCAGTTACTTCAGCCAAGAGGATTTATGAGCTTCATGCTGTATCTTCAAATCGTCCCAACTTGGGTCTTTCACAAAGACCATGTGTGGCTTAAAAGCAGTCCCTCTTTTTTTTTTTTTTTCAGAGGTGCTTCCGAGTCTTCTGTCAGTCAGTAAATCTTGCTGTGTTCTTAAACTTTTCAAGTAAGGGTGACTATATTTTGCATTTGCTAGATGTTAACTGTCAGTTACGTTTTAACTTGCATCAGAAGAAACTCTTCTGAAAATCTGATTAGTTGTTTAGTTCCATATGTTCTTCATGTTTCACTGTTGCAGTCATTACATTTGGGTAATCTGTTGGTAGGTTGCCCTCAGTCGGCCTGATTAACAAAGTCTTGGGTCCTGCGTCAGTTGCTGTCCCTTCTTCCATGATGTCAGGTCGTCAGGGGTATAAAACATGCAGCCGACGCCATTATGTCAGTCTTTCTTGCCGCGCGGTGCCCGAAGCAGAAGCAGTTCGCAAGTGCCGGTCAGCAGACTCCTGAATTTTTCGTTTTCGAGTTTCAGATCCAAAGTCTTCAACTAAAAAGCTAAGTACCCCGTTGGGGAAACTTTTTTTCTTGCTCCTTTCCGATGTCAGTAAAAGTTAATAATTGCATTACTTCTGGGAAGCAAATACCTCAAGGATTTTCATTTGTACTGTATTCCTTGCCTAGGCCCTGACCACAACGTACCTTGCTGTCGGCTTTGTACTTTATTTTATCAACGCACTATCAAACGTCTGTACATTTTTGCTTCTAAATATTTTGGCTCACACTTTAATTATCCAGAAATGTCATCGGTTAACAATCAGACTACCGGAATACCTAAAAAACATAGAAAAAAACAAGACAGGCCGTTGAGGCCCAAAACTGCCAACGACTCTTCTAAGCCAGTCGCCAGTTCACCGGTACTCAGTGAGGCGCTTTTGCAGTCCCTGATACCCGCTACTTCTGATTCGCAGGCCTCTACTGAGACCCATTCGGAGTCCGGTATGCCGCAAGATGCTTCACTTATAGAACCCACGGATGTCTCTACATTGGATGGGTCTGGAGCCGCTGTGCAGTCACCGGCTTCTGAGGGTGTTTTCAGGCCTACAGATTTGTATATTAGACTGATATCATCTTCAAAACGAAGGCCAGAATCTCAGCCTATGTGTAAAACACCGACGTCTGGGCCACATGTGCAGGCCCCTATGCCTGAAAAACAAATTATCAAAATGGCTGAAGATTTAATTACTCTGATCAGGGGTAGCCAACCCCTCCCTTCTAAGAGGCCTAGGCAAGACATTGATTGAGTCTTCTGAACAGGATTCTGTTTCTTCTGACTCTTCTAATGAACAGAAATTGTCTATACCTACTTATGAGGACTCTGATGCAGAAGATTCCATTCCTTCTTCTCCCCCTGAGGATTTTTCTTTTGGGGAAACTTTACATACCTTAACGGGAACATTTCCACTGGGAAAGTCAGGATTTCTCTGAATTTAAAAAGAGACCATGGGGATTTTCTTCTTCTCCCTCAGCATAAGCCTTGGGCTATATCTCTGTTCTAGACATTGTTGATGTTTTTTCAGAGTCTAGTATGGCTCCTGATTTCTGTGCCTCCGGCTCCTAGTAAGCCAGACAGATACTACAGGGCTCCTGACTCCCACAAATTCCTTTTCAAAAATCCTGTTGTAGATCCTGAATCCGTTTCTCAGGGTCCCAGGGGCATTAAGGCTTCTATTGCTAAGAATCCTACCTCTCTTGATAGAGATTCCAGGGTGCTGGATACATGGGCTAAGAAGGTTTACACTTCTCCAGCCTTGGCAGTCAGGCCTTTAAGCTGTCAATTTCATATGCTAAAATATCAACATCATATCATGGGACTGCTTAAACAGAAAATTATGTTAATTTCTGACTGCGTGGAAAACAAAGATTTACAGGATTTATTGCATTCAGCTGAACAAGCTGGAAAACTTACTTTGCAATGTGGTTTTGATTCTTTGGAGGCCTCTTGCAGGGCTGCTGTAACTGGGTCTGTGCTAAGAAGGCATGCTTGGCTCAAAGAGCAAAATCTGCCTGTTCATGTTAAAGCAAAATTGTTGGATGCTTCTTTACAACAGAACCGTCTCTTTGATAATAAGGCTGAAGAAGTTTTAAAAAAGGTGGAAGATAAAGCTAAATCTATGCAAACTGTGAAGGATTTTTTACAAGTGCAACCTCCAAGATTTAGTAGGCACTGGCCTGCTAAGTACTGTTCCTTTCCAGTTCCTTCGAGAGCCACTCAAGTCAAACCCAGACATTCCAAAGCTCCAGGTTTCAGTCACAAGGGACTTTCAGAACAAAACAATGGGGTGCCGCCTCTTCCAAATCTGGGAACAAGAAGACACCTCCCTATGGTAAGCAGTCTCAGTGACTTCCCTTTACAGTTAGCAAGTACTTAACTTTTAGCCGCCCCTTTGGGTGGAAAACTGGCTCCTCTTGCAAGAAACTGGCAACTTATAACCCAGGACAAATGGGTTTTAAATATAGTATCCCAGGGATACAGATTTCATTTCCACACGTTGCCAATTTCCAAACGGATGGCCAGACCTGCCCTCAAATCAGTGGGCAGAGACACAGAAACGAGTACTTTCCCTCATGAGCATGGGGGCTATTCAACCAGTACCAGAAGATGAAAAGGGACAAGGTTTTTATTCACGCCTTTTCCTGGTACCCAGAAAAGACAAATCATGGCATCCAGTTCTGGACTTACCAACTATAAACATCTTTCTGGACATTCCAAAATTCAAAATGCTGACTCTTCACCAGTTACTTCCTATGCTAGGCAAAGATGCCTGGTTGGCAACTCTAGATTTAAGAGGTTTAACTGCATATCCCAATAAAGGAATCTTGCAGAAGATGCCTCCGCTTCAAAGCAGGCTACTTGCATTACCAGTTCTCATTGCCCTTTGGCTTATCTGCTGCGCCCAGGGTCTTAAAGTGCCTGGCTCCAGTAATTTCATTTTGCAGGCAAAGAAATATTCAGATAAATCCATACCTGGACGATTGTCTAATTCAGGCAGAAAACAAGGACACTCTTCTAAACCATCTGGCGTTTGTAAAAAGGGTTCTAACTTGTCTAGGGTACACTATAAATGAAAAGAAATCACATCTGGTACCTTCTCAAAAAATTACATTCCTGGGTGCAAGCTTGAATACAACTGCCCAGATGGCTTTCCTTACACCAAAGAAGCATATTCATTTGGTAACTTAATTCAAACAGGTGTCCACAAAAACTCTGCTTACTGCAAGACAAATACTGCAAGCCTTGGGGTTCATGGCCTCCTGCATTCTTCTAATTCCATATGCAAGACTGCATATGAGGAAACTGCAGTGGTACTTAAAAAGTCTATGGAGTCGGCATTGTCACAGCCTGGAAACGATGATTCCTGTCATACCTTGCCTGCAACTAGAGTTCCTATGGTGGGCAGAGGCCTGCCACCAAAACAAGGGACTAACATTCACACCACCCCCTGCCGCCCAAACCCTAACCACAGACGCATCAGACTATGCTTGGGGGGGGCTCATCTGGCAGGGAAGTGCATTCAGGGCAAATGGAGCCGAAATGAAATGCACCTTCATATCAATCAAAAAGAAATGCTAGCTGTACAGAATGCTCTGACAGCCTTCACGGACTACCTTCACCCAGGACAATTAATGATAGACACCACGGTTATGTGGTACATAAACATGCAGCGGGGGTACACACTCCTACCCCCCCTTTGCAGACTAGCCAAGTACAACTACAAGTTCAATTCCTGCCAGGAAAGCTGAATACTCTGGCAGACGAACTAAGAGAAATCTCATGGACCCACATGAATGGAAACTGGAACCGTGGATTTTCAACATGTTGACACGCAAATGGGAGAGCCCAGACATAGTTCTGGGGTGAGGCAAAAAAATCTATCAGTTAACTCATTAACCCCGAGTACCTTCTCATGGCGCCTCTGTGCTTAACACCGAGCGCGCCATGAGAAGATACTAATTTCAAGCTGTTAACCCAGAGTACTTCCTGAAGCGCGAGAAACTGTAGTGAAGATTTGTAGTTGAGCTTAATGTAAAACGCACTGAAATCGTAACTGAACATGTAAATTACATTATATAGTTACGATTCAGTGTGTTTTTACATTAAGTTCACATTAAACTTTTGCTACAAATTCCGTGTAAAAGGTTCTTGATAGAGCAAGTGGTGGCAGCCAATTGGATTCTTGCAATCCAAGCCACCACTTGCTCCACCCCCATCCTAATTTTCTTTTGTTTTAAACTACTAAACTCTCTATAACTAATGCATCACCAGTCCACTACTTATAACATATTGTTTATCCAGCCATTTCATATAACTCAACGACTTTCTATTGACCGTTGTATTTTTAAGTGACGCCTGAGGCGTGAATTCCAGTAAGACCCCCACCCTTTACTTATTTCAGCCAGTTCTGAAATGTGATGTTTCTAAGGCTAGCTACAAAAAAACCCTCCCACTAAAGAGCACAAATATGTTGCATTTGCCGAAGAAACAAATGCCATTAACAGGATTGCTGTAGACTGTTGCAACTAAAATTGATTTTTTGTAGGATTCAGTTCCTACAAACAGCTAAATCTAGTTTGTGCAAAGGTAATGGGAACGGTACTACAATTTCAGCATAAATACGAAGTTGAGTGCAGCAGTCGCTTGATGGAAGACAGAGTGCGCAAATTGAGTGAGTGTTTTGGTTACTTAGTTGTCACTGTTTGACACTCCCCCCCCCCTAATAATTTGGAAAGTTCACATATTTTTATGTGACGCCTGACGCATCAATTCCAGTAAGATCCCCACCCCTTGCTCATTTCAGCCGCTTCTGAAATGTGATGTTTCTAAGGCTTTTCTTATTACTTCTATATCCAACACTTCTCGGGCTCCTTAGAAACCACAAAAAAGTCCCCATCTCCTGACTAATATGCTGTTTACCTCCGTAGAAATCTAGAAGATAATTAGCTCAACATGCAAAATCTAAGCCAGTTTTCTCAGTAAAAACTCCATTGGCTCAGATTCCAGTATAAACTGCAATTTAATAAAATAAAAAATAAACAGCAGCACAAGTTTTCAAATAGTATTTCAGCAAGAATAGAAGCCGTTGGACCTACAATCCTTCTCTTCATCCCATCTTTCTATATACAAAAAAACCCTCCCGCTAAAGAGCAGAAATGATATGTTGCGTTTGCTGAAGGAACAAATACCGTTAACAGGATTGCTGTAGACCATTGCGATTGCTTTTCTTTGTTTTTTTTAAGTAACTGCTGCTGTTTTGTGATGAATGTGTTTTTTGTAATTTATAATAGTGTTTGTGAGTGGTTATGGATCGTACTGATTTTATTTTTTTGAAGGAGGGTTGAACAGACGTTCCAATAGCAGTTACCTCATTATAGCAAGTGTGTATGTACTCCGGAACAGTGCACTGCTGGGTTGAGTAGATTAGGATGAGACTTCACCGAGTATTTAGAATAGTCTAATGGGTACTGATATATATTTTTTTAGAAGGATGGTTGAACAGATGTTCCAATAGCAGTTAATTTGTAAATATTAAATATTGCTCTTATAAACCTAAAAAGTTAGAGGAGTAAAGGTTTGTGTTAGCAGACGCTTCCTGAGGGATGTTGTTGTTGTGTCTTCGGCTTTTCCCATTTAGGGTTGCCACAATGGAACTCGTCCGCTAATGATTGTTTTCACCGGTCCGGTAATGATGTTGACTAAGATAATGTGGTTGTGCTAAGTGTCACTTTTCAGCAGAGCCCACAGGAGACAAGCTCAACAGATAATCACAGTAACAAAAGTTACACCAACTACAACTCGTTTCAACATTGATGTAGCATTAACATGCATACATCAATAAGCAGAACAGGTAACAACCATACTGTAATATATATATGTATAGATCAGGTGCAATAAATAGGTTAAAGACGAGCAGCTTACTTGCTGATGGTATATTTTTTTTTTTTGCGTATGTAGATAATTTTAAATGAGAAACTTCACATATTTCTTGACTGTGGATCTGCTTATCACATAACCTGGCAAGGTCCCATGTATTTGTTAGAGTAGGCAGAACTGTGTTTTTATTTTAGGTTAGGTAAATAAATCCATTAGGCCCATTTGATTGTTAGCAGCTCTAACCTTTTAATCCTGTATGCTATATTTCCAGATAGGTTTATGCTGTAATTAAAGAGTAGGAGTTGGATAAAACATTGGGTGTAATTTATTTTTTTTTTCATCTTTGTTCTATAATCATATATTATATTTGTAGTTAATTTTTAGTTCATTCATTCATTTGACTAACATGTGCCTGTTGTAAGAAAACCGTATTGCACTGTATATAAACAAAGGGGTTGTGTCAACTAGGGATGTCATTGTCCCGCTCTTCTTGCTATAAACTCTGAAATTACTGTAATTGAAGGGGTAATTCTAAGCTGTCAGTTTTCTTTCCTTCTGTATTTAAACCACTTACACTTCAGAGTATGACTTGATGACAAAGCTGTAGAAACTGTTTATAACAAGGGAGTATCATTTATTTTGTAGTTTTTTTTTTATATGTCTTGATCCTGTATTGTTTTCTTACTTCAGTCAAGCAGCTATAAGCATATTGCTAACTGTAGGGCATTGAGGCTGATATTTATGCCAGTTTTTCTCAAGTCTTAAAACTTGCCTCATGCCCCTTGGTAACAGAACTCTTTCCGGATATGGTGACTCAGTTGTAAAATGTTTGCTTTAGGCTCCAGGGTCTATGCTCACCTCCACTCACTGAGCCTATGAACTTTTTATGTTCGCCAATATATATTCAGTTTTTTTTTTTTCTCCAGGATGTTTGGTTTCCTCCCACCTTCCAAAAACATGTTGCTTGATTGGCTACATGTACATGTAGTTGTCTAACATTTACCTTAATTTTTGTTGCTTAGAATATTGCTGAAAGAGTCCATGGGCCAGCTCAATTTTTTGGTTAGCAAAGTAGTTTATAAATGCAGAGCTTTGCATAAGACAGTGATGTGTCATTGTTGAGAATTTATTTTGTTGTGCTGATGACTATAGTAGGTAGTTGGTGAAACATCGCTTGCATTTGTTTGCTTGTACTCAGTGTTATCATTCATTCCACAACACAGACACACAAAAAATTCCATTATTTTTATGGAGATGAAGGAATAATGTAATGCAAGAACAGCATGGTGGCACAAGAGACACATTAAAAAGGATCACAAATTGTTACAGAACATAATAATGTATAATGATCCTTTTTGACATAACTGTTTATAAGAAATTTATCAGCATGTACTGTGTTTTGTATATGTTGTCTATCTTTATGGTGGAATTTACACAGCAGTGCTGGTGTATGTTCTGGAGGGCTATGTGTTCCATGTGGTGTGGTGTGAGTGTTGACTTCCTCTTGACCAGCTATTCCTGTCTTTGCTGGAGAGTATCTGCATAGCATATCTGGTTTTGTTGATATTTTCAGTCCAACTTCCAATTCATCCAACCTATTACTTCTGATGATATGTTCAGCATATAAATATAAATTATTTGGGGTACAGATTCAAGGCATATATTGTGACCTGGCTTCTAAGAGACTACCCACAGCTCTTTTTAGTTGACACAGTCCAATGTTTTATATATATATTTATTATATTTTCTTGCACTCTTGTTTTTCTTTATTATCCAGCGGATGTTGTCAGTTGGATGCGATATTGACATCAAATCCTTCTTGCTTTATGAGAAGCATTTGCTGTGCGTGAGAGCTGGAGGCATCTCAGCTATACATATTTTCGCAGAATGTTGAGATTTCTTTGCCTCGTTTATTTGGCCTGGCAAATTCTGTGTATGTTTTTATTTATTTATTTTTTGTCTTTTTTTTTTTTTTAACCTCTAGGCAGGTAACCAAGATGGTGTTTCTCATAGATGCATTGTATTGCTTATGAAACATGGGGTCGCTTGTGTGAATGCTTCATGTTGGTGATTGCAGACACTAGGAGCTATTGCTGAAGGGTAGTTCAGGGAAATGCTTCATGTTGGTGCTTGTGCATACATCAACATTTTAGTGTCACAGAAAAGATGTTGCATGGTTGGCTAATCCATCTGGCCATTTTGTCATCCTGGGAGCTGGCTGTGTTGTACTGAATCACTGGTAAATTATGTCTTCTATCAGAAGACAAGCTATCTAGACTAGGTAACATGTCTTAGTGTTCAACAATTTTTAGAAACGTCCAAGCAGAGTGAGAAATCCATGTTGCTGTTGAGAATGGGAATATCTTGAGTCAGGTGACAGGCAGCAACCCCACCAAATGTTCTTTTTGCACTAGTGGTGATTACTACAGCAAATCTGTCATAAATGAGATATGAATTGGGGTGACTTAAAATTTTGAAGAAAGGAATGGTACATGTCCTACGTCCATTTTTTATAATTTTACTGATGACTGCACATACCCTTCAACCATCCAAGAGAAATTATATTTTGGTTGATTTTCCTGTTGGTGCTTGTACATAGGAGGAAATTTTACTGAATGGTTGTTTAGGGAAAATCTTTCATTCTGGTGCCTGTGCATATATTATATTGAAGGGCTCACTTGGGTGAATTCTTCATTTTGGTGGCTGTACATACTAGGAAATGTTACATGCGTTTTGTTTGGGTAAGCGTTTAGGTTTGGTGATTGTGCATTCCTCAACATTCTACTGAAGGGGTTGCTTGGGTGAAGTGTTCATGCTGGTGGTAGTACATACTAGGAAATTTTACTGAAGGCTTGTTTGGTAAAACATGTTATTTAGATGCATGTATACCTGGACATACTAATGAGGATGTTGCTTGGGGAAATAATTGTGTATCAGGGAAGTACATGGTCTGACTGCTGATGTGACCACTGAGCAAAATAATTGATTGTGCCATTTTGGTGCTTGTGCATACACAATGCAAACAACTGGAGGGGTTAGTGGGGAAACATAGAAATTAAGTCTGAAAATTAAATATGGTTACATTACTTAGAATACAGCACAGACATGTAATTATAGTGTAATATGCCAGCATATAAGACATCATACACACCACTGACTAAATAATGTAAAATAAGCAGACAAGAAATCACTTCTGCTTGTATTATTCTATTTGTGATTAGTAGTTGCATGAGTGAGATAAAAGTTATCACTTGTTGACAACTGCCAGCATGGAGCTACCATATTTTTTGTGCATTTTTCCTGGCTTTGTCAGTCGTGTGGAATTTACGTGGGAGGAAGGGCTCAGTAATATGTAAGTGTTATACTATTTTACTGAATTACTCAGGTGTTCTCCTTACTGATAATGAGTCTGTGTTACACAACAGCTGCACAAGGTAATATAATGAATGCCTAGTCAACAGATTATGTGCAGCAATTATCACCTTTGTCTGAGCATGCATAACTTTTCAGTACTGAAAGGAAGGTCATTATCACATTAGCAATAAGTGCAGTTACAATACAGCAGTGAGTTATCACTTTTAGTAGAAGTCGTTACCACTTTGATGAATGCACAAGCCAGATTGTGTTTTTTCTCTATTTGTAGTCATTGCAAGCCACCCCCTCCATTCTTCATCAACTAGCTATCCTCCAAAACCTCTGATGTTTATATATATATATATATATATATATCTGTGCATATGTGTGTATATCGATATATATCTATGTACATAATGTACTTGCACATATACACATACACATGAATATCAGTATGGTCAGGAAGGTTCCTCTTCAGAGATTTATGCCAACTTCTCTTGTGTTGGTGGGTGCATCACGGGGGGCATACCCAGCCATCCATGGATCTTGTGATCGACCTGGATTGCAGTTGGGAACTTGGAGACTCTTCAGTTCAGCCCCATTGTGCTGCTGTCCTAGGTAGAAATGGCCTCAGGGCTGCCACTGTGATGCAGTGTTTCCCCCCGGAAAAGGACACATGCAAAAAGACAAAGCCTGGGGCAGAATTAGTCTTTTCACATGTTGTCTTGGTTGAGCTCTCCACTTACTTTCCCTCCCTTCAGGTGTAGTAAATGTATGTAGGTCAGGGTAAGACCCTTTACATTAGCTCCCCCCTTTGAGTCCTTATGACCATTGCCGAAAGGACACATGTACATGGAAAAGGTAGAGGTAAGGCAGAGTGCTGGCACTGCATGCAATCAGGAGTCATTGCTGCTACCAGCAGTCTGAGTGGGTAGCCAGCACAGGTATGGGACACTTCAGACGCCCACGGCCTGAAGTCCCGTGCCTGTCCTAGGCATATTAGTGGAGTTGCAGTCCTTACTCTGATGTCCTTCATGGATGCATCTGCAGTCATAACAACTGGGTTGTCCTGTCGTCAGGCAGCCCTTCAGTCGGCCGGATTCCAAAGTCCGGTCCGCTTCGCTGATGTCGCACTTCACCCGACGTCATCTCTGTTGGTCTTCGGGTATAAAGGCATCAGCCGACGCCATTTTCCTCAGTCTTTCTTGCCGCGTGGCGCCCGAAGCAGAAGCTGTTCGCAAGTGCCAGTCGGTCGGATCCAGAGATTACTTCTACCGAATACTACCAAGACTTCTAAAGCTAAGTACCCCGTTGGGGACTCTTTCTTGCCTCAGCCGATGTCAGAAAAAGTTAATAATTGTTTAACCTGTGGGAAACAAATACCTCATAAGGATTTCCACTCTTACTGTCTGCCTTGTTTAGGCCCAGCCCACGACGTAGCAGCCTGTTCGGCCTGTGCTTCTTTCAAGCGACGAACGCTTAGGCGTCGATCGGAGTTTGCTGAACAGTTTTTCGGTTCTGATTTTGCGTATATTATGCCGTCGGATCCTCTGACTACCCAAACTGCTAAAAAACGCAAAGATAAAGACCGACACTCATGATCCGGTTTCGGCCGAAACCATGGTTAAGCAAATCGAGTGTCTCGGTTTCGGCCGAAACCGAGAAAACTGATCAAAATACAGCAGAATCTATCACTACCACTGAGGCCCCTGCTACTTCTCTTGAATTGGCCTCAGAAATTTTATCCACTACGGTGGTTGCCACTGACTTATCAGACACCATTCCCTTGGATGTGTCTACCCCAGCACGTGGTGCTGCTAGGCCTCCAGCAGCCATGTCCATTAAGGCCTTTGCCAGGGCCAAAGCAGCCAAAACTACTACAGGTTAGTAACCATTCCTTAAAATGTGGCTATGATGCACTGGAGGCTTCATTTAGATCAGCCATGACTGGCACAGTGATAAGAAGGCATGCATGGCTAAAGGAGCAAGCTTTACCGGATCATGTTAAAGCTAAGTTATTAGATGCTCCTATGGATAAGACCAGCTTGTTTGGTACACCTGCCCAGCAGGTAATGAAGAAAATGGAAGAAAAGGCAAAATCTGTTCAAACGGTTAAAGATTTCTTGCAGGTCCAACCCCCAAGGTTTAGCAGGAACTGGCCTGCCAAAAATTGGTCCTTTCTTGACTCCACAAGATCCCAAAGGGGCAGGAATAGACGTTCCAGAGGCAGAAACCAATCCAGAGGAGGTGCCTACAGAGGACGACAGTGGCAAGGTAACAACAGAGGCACAGACACAACCACTGCCACTACAACAACACAGCCACAGTGACTTAACTCTAAATCCGCCTACCAGGGAACAAATAGCTCCATTAGGCGGCAAATTAACCTTATTTTCAAAGAACTGGCACTATATCACAAAAGACAAGTGGATTTTACAAACCATAGATCAAGGTTACCGGTTCCACTTCCACACTTTACCAGTCAAAAGAGGAATGCCAAATCTACCTCCAAATCAAAAAACAGAGGCTCTACAACAGATAATGCAGTTAGCAAACATGAGAGCTGTGGAAAGAGTGCCAACAACAGAACAAGGAAAGGGATTCTACTCAAGACTATTCCTAGTTCCAAGAAAGGAAAAAAGTTGGAGACCTATTCTCGACCTGTCCACCTTAAATACATACATCATTGTCCCAAAATTCAAAATGCTGACCCTACAGCAACTTCTTCCCATGCTGGGCAAGGAGTGTTGGCTGGTAACTCTAGATCTCAAGGAGGCATACCTGCACGTCCCCATTCGACCAATCTGCAGAAGATACCTCAGATTTCTTGCAGGATCAGAGCATTATCAATTCTCAGCATTGCCTTTTGGCTTATCTACTGCCCAGAGTATTCACAAAATGCCTGGCATCAGTAATCGCCCACTGCAGACTACAGGGAATTCAAATTTACCCATACCTGGACGACTGCCTGCTACAAGGGGACAACAAAAGCAAGCTGACAACAGATTTACAAAGGGTCATTTACTTGCTACAAGCACTGGGATACACAGTCAATTTACAAAAATCAAGGCTGATCCCATCCCAGACAAGGACATTCTTGGGCGCGGAATTGGACACAGTAAAACAAATGGCTTTCCTAACTGCAGAAAAACAGAGAACTCCCTCTTTACTACTTGGCACTAACAAAACAGAACAAGTTAACAGCAAGAAAAGTACTGCAGGCCTTGGGCTTCATGGCATCATGCATAATCTTGGTTCCACTTGCCAGACTACATATGAGAAAAATACAGTGGTACCTAAAGAATTTATGGTCCCAACACAGGCACAGCCTAGAAACACAAATTCCACTAATTCCATGCTTAAAACAGGAGTTCATATGGTGGGCTCAAGCATGCCAGTCAAACCCAGGGCTACCCTTTCGCAGATGTCAAGCAAGCCAGACCATCACAACAGACGCTTCAGACCTAGGATGGGGGGCCCACATGCTGGACAAATGCGTGCAAGGATTGTGGACGAGGATCAACTTCACCTGCACATCAACCTAAAAGAAATGCTGGCAGTAAAACTGGCAATCCAAAACTTCAGACCATTTCTCAAAGAGGGCCAGTTGATAAGGACAGACAACACCACAGTCATGTGGTACATCAACAAACAGGGAGGCACTCATTCATACCCCTATGCAGAATGACTTTGGAGCTGTGGAACCTGGCACTCAGCTACAACATCCAGTTACAGGCAATATTTGTACCGGGAAAAGAAAATACTCTAGCAGACATATTAAGCAGAACCACATCGGATGCCCACGAATGGATGCTACACCCGGACATCTTCAAGACCATCTCAAAGAAATGGGGAATGCCTCAGATTTATTTGCTTCCCCTCTCAATCACCAGCTCAAAAAGTTCTGCACAAGGACATTCCACCCACTAGCATGGAAAGTGGATTCGCTCTCCTTCAGCTGGAAAGGCCTAACAGCATATGCATTCCCACCTCTTCCCTTGATACACAAGGTATTACTAAAAATCAAGGAAGAACGTCCAAGGATAATCCTAATAGCTCCAAACTGGCCAAGACAACACTGGTACCCACTGCTGAGGAGCATGTCTCAGAACAATATGTGGCCAATACCCTGATGCCTTTGATGTTAACTCAGAACAACTACAGCATCATGCATCCAAACCTAAAACGTTGCAACTGACTGCATGGAACATCACATAGCAGCAGCTAATCCAGAACTTTCCCAGAGAGTTAAAGACATTATTCTTGAAGCCCGCAGACCTTCAACAAGAAGGAACTATGCAGGAAAATGGAAAAGGTTTGTCATTTGGAGTACTGAAAGAGGAAAAGATGTGTCAAACATAGATATGCCTAACATTCTGGAGTATCTGGCAGAACTTCTACATTCAGGCCTGTCCTACTCCTCCATCAAGATACATGCATCAGCTATATCAGCAGAATACAGCTTTGATCCACCTGTTTTTCACACCCATTACTCAGACAGTTCCTCAGAGGAATCAAGAATGTAAAACCTCCAAGGAAACCACCATTACCAGCTTGGGACTTGAACTTTGTGCTAGAAAAGTTGACACTATCACCCTTTGAGCCAGCAGCAACAGCAGACCTACAGCATCTATCGTGGAAAACCGCCTTCCTACTGGCAATAACCTCAGCCAGGAGGGTTTCTGAACTCCAGGCCCTAATGGCAGTACAACCCTTCCTAATCTTCCATCCAGATAGTGTCCATGAGGACTAATCCTACATTTATGCCTAAGGTGGTATCCAGAGTGTCTTTAAACCAGGCAATCCACCTACCTACCTTCTTTCCCAACCCACAAAACAGAGGGGAAAGAATACTGCATACCTTGGATGTACATAGACAGCTACGCTACTACCTGGACAGAACAAAAGTAGCAGAAAACTGATCAGCTTTTGGTAGCCTATGCAACAGGAAGGGAAGGAAAAGCTATTTCCAAACAGACAATCTCCAAATGGATAGGAAATTGCATACGATTCTGTTATTCCTTCCATGAAAAACCAATTCCACAGAACATAAGACCTCATTCTACAAGGGCAACAGCCACTACCACAGCCTTTTTACGAGGAGTGGCAACCAAAGACATTATTGAGGCGGCTACTTGGACCTCCGTGCATACATTTGCCAAGCATTATAATTTGCCTCTATATTCCAGATCCCGAGCAGGGTTTGCCACTGCTGTACTGCAAGGGATCCTAAACACACCATAATCTAGTTTCTTCCTCCTCCCCTAGTTGGCTATGGTATTCTACCCAGTTGTTATGACTGCAGATGCATCCATGAAGGACATAGTACAGTTTTGTACCTACCATAAATGTAGATGTCCGAACTGGATAGCATCTGCAGTCAGGATTACCCTCCCTCCTTCCCTCTGTGGTACTCCTAGGGTGTTTACCCTCCTAATAGCTAGCTGGTGGGGAGTCTTTTATGGTGTATTTGTTGTATATATGTACATACATGCTTATTTTTGTGTTTACCACTATCTTTTGGAAACATTGGCATTTATCCAAAAATTTTAGCCTACAAGAGGGCTACTGGCATCTGGGGCAAGAAACACTGAGGAAAATGGCGTCGGCTGATGCCTTTATACCCGAAGACCAACAGAGATGACGTCGGGTGAAGTGCGACATCAGCCGAAGCCGGACCCGGACTTTGGAATCCGGCCGACTGAAGGGCTGCCTGACGACAGGACAACCCAGTTGTTATGACTGCAGATGCTATCCAGTTCGGACATCTACATTTATGGTAGGTACAAAACTGTACTTTTTTTATCTTTACATGTGCCCTTTCTGTGCCCCCTTGTCAGTCGTTGTGTGTAATTTGGTGTTTTCACGGGTGGTAGGTATGTACCTCCGCAGCGTCATCACCACTTATATACCTTATGAAAAGAATAATGCCCCTGTGGATAGGAGTGAAGATTTGGATGGTCTAACCAGGTAATGCATTATGATATACATATATATGTACTTTTCCAATACATCTGTCAAACATCAGTAGTAAACTGTTTGCATTTTCTTTGCTGTACAGGTTTGTCCACATTCTGACACGGCTTCACGAGCAGGAGAACGACAAGTGAGAGTGTGGGTATGTGGCCATTCCTATATTCACTGGGCTGCCAGCCATGCCTCCATAACTGAAAACCAGTACAACATGAGTTTCTCCACATCCAGTCTGAAGGTATACTGGACTGCAAGAAGAGGTATGCATTGGAGCAGAGCACTGCAGTTGTTGGAAGAGAAGTGTTTCATCTACCCTGAGCCCAACATCCTTGTTGCTGCACATTGGAAGGAATGATGTCATCAGTCAACCACTGGGAAGGCTGCGGTTTCAAATCAGAGCAATTTTTGAACACCTGCAGTCGTGGTGGCCACGTTGTCATTTTGTGTGGTCGGTGGATCTACAATCTGTCCTGACAGCATCACCACAAAAGATGTTCACCTGTTCAGAAGGGATGGCGTTCACCTAACTGAGGAAGGCATTGCCTTGTTATTGACTGACATCCACAATGGTGTGAGGAGAGCTATGCAGGATTGGAAATATGCAGCTTGTGAGAAGAATGGAAAACACCCATGACCAAGTAGGGACCAGTATGGTAAGTACAACTCTATTATGAAATGTGTTGTGTAAAATATTTTTATGAGTTTGGCAAATAACTGTGGTAAGAAGCTGGTGAAGATGCTGAGAAAGAACTCTTTCAGGAGAGTGCTAGCATGTACAATCGAATATGTATTGTATGTGTATATGTATAATATTGATAGTTCCAACATATAAAAGAATTGGGCCTGTATGTTGTACACATGTGCAGATATCTATGTTTGTTTCGGACTTAGGTTATGGAAATTATGATTTATTTTCATGTTTTGGTAAATAACTTTGCAAGGGAGCATCTGAATGTGCTAAGTAATACCTCATTTTGAAGACAGTACTGATAGTTCTAACATGGTAAAAGAATGTTGCCTTTATGTTGTACTCCTGTGCAGATATCAAAGTTTGTTTCGGACTTAGGTTATGGAAATTATTTTTTTTTTTCATATTTTTGGTAAATAACTTTGCAAGGGAGCATCTGAATGTGTTAAGTAATACCTCATTTTGAAAACAGTATTGATAGTTCTAACATGGGAAAAGAATGGTGCCTGTATGTTGTACTCATATGCAGATATCAAAGTTTGTTTCGGACATGTGTTATGAAAATTATGATTTTTTTTGTTCATATTTTGGTAAATTAACTTGACAAGGGAGCATCTGAATGTGCTAAGTAATACCTCATTTTGAAGACAGTATTGCTGGTTCTAATATGGTAAAAGAATTGTGCCAGTATGTTTGACACATGTGCAGATATCAAAGTTTGTTTGAGACTTATGGTTATGGAAATTATGTTTTTTTTCATATTTTGGTAAATAACTTTGCAAGGGAGCATCTGAATGTGCCAAGTAATATCTCATTTTGAAGACAGTATTGCTAGTTCTAATATGGTAAAAGAATTGTGCCAGTATGTTTGACACATGTGCAGATATCAAAGTTTGTCTGAGACTTATGGTTATGGAAATTATTATTTTTTTCATATTTTGGTAAATAACTTTGCAAGGGAGCATCTGAATGTGCCAAGTAATACCTCATTTTGAAGACAGTATTGCTGGTTCCAACATGGTAAAATAATTGTGCCTGTATGTTGGACACATGTGCAGATATCAAAGTTTGTTTGAGACTTATGGTTATGGAAATTATGATTTTTTTCATATTTTGGTAAATAACTTTGCAAGGGAGCATCTGAATGTGCCAAGTAATATCTCATTTTGAAGACAGTATTGCTGGTTCTAACATGGTAAAATAATTGTGCCTGTATGTTTGACACATGTGCAGATATCAAAGTTTGTTTTGGACTTAGGTTATGAAAATTATGATTTTTTTTCATATTTTGGTAAATAACTTGGCAAGGGAGCATCTGAATGTGCTAAGTAATACCTCATTTTGAAAAGATTATTTATAGTTCTAACATGGTAAAAGAATGGTACCTGTATGTTGTACTCATAGGCAGATATCAAAGTTTGTTTCCGACTTAGGTTATGGAAATTATGATTTTTTTCATATTTTGGTAAATAACTTTACAAGGGAGCACCACATTGTGTGAAATAATGCATCATTTTGAAGACAGTGTTACTCCTTACATCATGGTACAAGAACTGTGTCTAGGCACTGTACACACGTACAGATATCACAGTTTGTTTACTCTTGTACAAATATGAAAATTATACATTTACAATACTTCTCATTATTATGCCCATATCTTTGCGAGGGAGCATGGTAATCACAAAAATGATGCGTCATTTTGAAGCTGACATTCAGATGCACAACTTCTACACTGATATGTAGGCTCTGTCTGTTACATGTGATGAGATATTATGCTTTGTTTATTTATCATTTATGAGAAATAATATACTAATCATATTTCTGTGAATATCTCATGAAAGGAGTGTCACACAGTTATGGTTAAAGTATCATTTTAAAGCTGACATTCATACTAACAAATTAAATTCAAATTGTATGGGTCTGCATGGTACATAGACCAAGATATTGTGCTTTGCTTTTCCAAAAATTAAAAATTGCACAATATCAGCATTCCTTGCCAAATATTTCATTATGACTTTGATATGCACTATCAACATTTACACTGTTGGAAAGGTCAGTGTCTGCTGAACAACTTTCGTTTACATTTTAGTGTAGCTCTTATAGTTAGAGTTATGAGCATTTGTTTTCTGTATAGTATTACAAATGGATTTTCTGAAAATGAGCTCAGGCTGCTCTGTTGTTCCTATGGTGGAATTCAGCAGGCAGCTTTTTCCTGAGCTGCTCTGGAGTGAATGAGTTAAACAAATTTTGCACAAGAACTCCTCAAAAAAAGCCTGGAAAGTGGATGGCTCTATCCTTCAGCCTGAAAAACCTATCAGTCTGTGTATTCCCCCTCAGCCTCTGCTCTCCAAAGTTCTACTAAAAGTCAAACAGGACAAACCAAAAATGGTTTTGAGTGCTTCAGACCGGCTTCGACAACACTGGTACCCACTCCTGCGTAGCGATTCACACCTTCCACCGTGGCACCTGCCTCAGACACCTTACTTACTGTCTCAGCAGAACAACCAAATTCTGCACACTCCGCTCCAAACTTTAAGTCTTGCAGCATAGCTCATCACTTAAATTCACCCTTAGCATCCCTCAGCAAACCTGTGATGAATGTCATATTGGAGGCGAGAAGACCTAGTACTAGAAAATCTTTTGCTGACAAATGGAAAAGATTCTGTGCCTGGAATCAGTCTCAAGGGCTAAGCACAGCAGTGCTCAACATTCCTCAGATTTTACAATACTTAACTGAGATGCTTCACAAGGGCCTGTCCTTTTCTTCCATAAAAATCCATGCCTCAGCCATTTCAGCTCATTACAACACAGAACCTCCCCTTTTCTCTCATCCTCTGCTAAAGCAGTATCTCAGAGGGGCCAAAAACTTAAGACCACCCAGGAGAGCCCTGCCTGGGACCTCAATTTTGTATTGGAAAAGTTCACTCTCCCTCCATTCGAGCCAGTTGCTACTGCAGACTTAAAATTTCTATCCTGGAAAACCGCTTTCCTTTTAGCAGTCACTTCAGCTAGAAGGATTTCCGAATTACAGGCTCTTATGGCAGTGGAGCCTTTCATAATTTTTCATGCAGACAGGGTTTCTCTCGGGACCAGTCTATCCTTCATGCCTAAGGTGGTATCCAGTGTGGCTCTTAATCAGACCATTCATTTGCCAACTTTCTTTCCCAATCCACAGAACAAGGGGGAGCGGATTCTGCATTCATTGGATGTACACAGACAACTTAGATTTTACTTAAACAGCACAAAATCTCAAAGAAAATCTGAACAACTGCTGGTGGCATTTGCTGCAGGGGCAGAGGGAATGGCTATTTCAAAGCAAACCATTTCCAAATGCATACGCCATTGTATTCGTTTCTGCTATATGCACCATGGAAAAACTATCCCAGGGGATCCGATCCCATTCCACCAGGGCTGCATCTACTTCTACAGCCTTTCTCAGAGGTGTTCCTATCAAGGACATTCTAGAAGCTGCTACCTGGAGCTCAGTACATACGTTCAGCAAGCATTACCATTTACAACTTTTCTCTAAAGCCAGAGCTGGCTTTGCCACTGCTGTCCTGCAGGGCCTTATAGCTGGTCCTAATGCTGTATAATTCCCTCCACCCAACCATAGCTTTGAGAATCTACCCAAATGTAATGACTGCAACAGTGAAACACGAAGAACATAGTACAGTTGTGTACACTTACCATTAATGTAAATGTTTGAGTGTATTCACTGTTGCAGTCCTGGTTACTCTCCTTCCATCCCCCTATTTTTCTATGGCTATACTTCTACTTTCTTTCACTATGCTTAAAAGCCCTTTTGGTGTATTTGCTTTTGGGATTGGAGGAATATTTTTTGTTTTTAATTTTATTTACTCCCCATTTGGGGGGCACCTGACATCTGGGGCAAGAAAAACTGATGTAATGGCGTCTGCTGCATGTTTTATACCCATGATGACCTGATGGCATGGAAGAAGGGACAGCAACTGACGGCAGGACCCAAGACTTTGTTAATCAGGCTGACTGAGGGCAACCTGCCAACAGATTACCCAAATGTAATGACTGCAACAGTGAATACACTCGAACATCTACATTTATGGTAAGTGTACACAACTGTACTTTCCTTCTCTACCAAGTTAGGAAAAGGAGTTTCTAAAGTCACTCTCCCATTGGTGGTCTCAGTGTATATTATTTGTCTACCAAGAAATAGGCTTGTCATTGCCTACAATTCCAAAGGTTCACTCCAATAGATCTGTGGCTTCGTTCCACTAGATCCATGGCTACCCTGGTCCAAGGTTCATACTTTTATTTCTCATAAATTGGACTTAAAATCCAGATCAAGAAGGCTCTGCTCTGAAGGCTCTGCTCTGAAATTTCCTTACTTAGAACCATCAGTTTGTTACAGTAGCTGCGGACTCTGTCCCATATGTTGAGGAACAGATGGAAAAGACATCATCGGATATGGAAAAGTATGTACTCACCATAATGATCCAACTGTTTTGTCTGTCTGTCCTTTTTCCACTACCAACCCACTTTCCCCTTCCTTTTGTTTTGTTTCACAGTATTACACATGCATGACTCTGACTTAACCTTAGCTCCTTGAAGTTGCTTTTCATTTTTATATGTGCATGTAAGCCTGTTTCTTTAACCATTTGTATTCCTGTTCTCTTTTCCTCCTTGTGGGTAAACTCTGTCCGAAGTAGCTCATTCTATACATGTGTTATCGATGAGGGGGAGGAGCCTGAACACCAGATCCAAAGCTTGGAAGTGGTGGTATTGTGATCCAAGACCCGTAAGTTGAGGAAAGGTGGCAGTACACAACATAAGATCTATTATTGTGGTTAGTACATTACTTTTGTTTTAGGTGCAAAGCCCCCCCCCCCCTGCTACAAAAGAGTATGCTCCTGTGAGGCTTTCAAAGATTGATGGTCGGCTTGTGCTTTCCTTTGCTGGCAAGCAAGTTCGCTTTGGGGCAGAAAGATTCAATTTTTTTTAAATTTTGTTGATTTTATTACTTTCCTGTTCAAGAAAGATATTTTAAAGCTTGGGGTGTTTTAACAGTCTGTGTCAACACCGTAATGTAGTTTTAAGCATTGCTTTTTGTCAGTTTTAAAAGTGGTGTAAAGTAACTGGAAATATTTTCCTCTGAATTAATTTTTGTTTTACTTATGTAAGGCTGTTGTACTGTTTTAAAAGTGCTTTTTTGTCAAAAAAAAAAAAAAAAACCTCTGGTGGACTAGTAGTGTTTACTGGATTTTGCTGCTAGTCTTCCATGAGAAAGAGCTGCGATTTTCACCTTCACCATGGAACAGACTACCGGTCCCATGGGTCTGTCCTTTTCCCAGAGACAAAAAGGGCAAATTATGCTAATAGCCTTTGCCGCCACTGCAGGCTACCAGTCTGTCTCGGGTACAGGTTGGTGACTTTGCTGTGACCATTTATTGTACCTCAGTCCACTCCTCTTTTACCTTGGGGATCCCTCTGGTATACCACCTATGGCCACTGTGGACTTGGGTGCTAGCCATGTTCTCTGTGGCTGTTGGATCCCCTCAGTGGACAAGGGAGAGCCACAGTTGTTGGTCACAGGAGAGGGAACAGGGAAGGGTTTCTCTGTTGTGTTATAAGTCTGTGCCCATCCCTGGGGAAGCTGCTGCTGCCATTGGTAACACTGTTAGCCCCATTTCCCTGTCAAGAAGCAACAGAAAACCAAGCATGTATCATTTACTCCCCAGTTGTGTTTGGATAGGAGTAGTTTACTGGGTCTGGCTCAGGGTTTAATTCAGGCTATTAATCCTTGTAAAATAGTTTATTTTAAAAGAAAGGGATTCCTCTTTTCCTGAAGAGATTCAAGATTCTGAATCTGAGCAGGAAGATGCAGAGATGAGTAGAGTAACTAGATCAGGGTGTCTTCCAAGAGTTGATCTGTCTGTGCGGAGTTACTCAAGTAGACCTCCTTTCTTCCTCTGCGAGCACTCAACTTGCAAGATTCTGTTCCAAAACTCCATTCAAGATGGTCTGGAAGACCAGTGCCTTTTTTCCATGGACAGGAATGTTCTTGTATTTTCCACTCTTTTTCACTAATTTTCAGGGTACTTCAGAAGATTCAGAAGGAATTCTCCAAGGTCATTGTAGTGACTCCTTTTTGGCCCAGGCAACCACGGTTCCCCCTTCTTTTGGAAATGGCCAGGGGCAATTACTACAAGCTTCCTTAGACTGGACCTACTCAACCAAGAACAGGGGGTGTTTGATTCATGCAGACTTCGGTCAACTTCAGTTCACTGCCTGGATGCTAGGGTTTTAATTTCTTTTAAACATCTATTTACTGAAGATGTGCAGCAGGCACTAATGGAGATGAGAAAGATTGCTACTAGGAAGTTGTATATTTGAAAATAAAGTTTTTTGTAGTTGGTGCCAGCAACATAACCAAGCCCCAATTCGGGGCTAGTTGTTCTCTGGTTCTGCAGTATTTGTGTGAGTTACTATCCTATGGCCTTTCTTATTCATGTGTCTGTATGTTTGTGGCCATTTCAGCATGTCTCCAAATGGAACCTCTTTCAGTGCAGTTTCATTGTCGAAATGTCCTTGAAAAGGATTTTGCATAAGAGTCCTCCAAGAAAACTGATGGCCCCTGCTTGGATCTTAATTTTGTGCAACACTTTCTACCTTTGAACCACCTAATCTGGCTAAGTTGAGGTTTTTAACATGGAAAACAATTGTTCTGATTGCTTTGACATCTGCAGGAAGGGTGTCTGAGTTGCAAGCTTTTATGACGAGTCAACCTTCTCATTGTCTGAGAACCAATGTTCATTTTAGGTTTAAAGTGGTATCTGAGTTTAGTTTAAGCCAACCTATCCATGTTCCCGTTTTCTTTCCTGAACCTAAAAAGTAGGGAGAAAGGATGCTGACCGCAGACAACTCTGGTACTGTCTGACGGAACTAAATCTTTCAGACTGTTAATTCTATTCATTTCCTGTGAAGGTAGAAAGGGACAATGTTTGTCAAAACAGACTTTTTTCAAATGGCCATCTAAAGGCGGTTACCTACTGTTATACTCACAATAACAAACCTGTTCCTGGCAGAGGGCCATGCTCACTCTAAGGGCTTGGCTTCATCTATGGTTATTTTGAAAGGGTTAGATTCTAGAAGTATTCTAGAAGCTGCTATTTGGTCCTCTGTATATAGTTTTACAGAGCAATGTAAGCTTGATTCCTTCTCTAGGTCTAGATCAAGCTTTATAAGACCATTCTCCAGGGGCTGGACTTTGCTTCCACCTCCCAAATGTAGTTAGATAAGGTTCATAGGTTTATACTAAGCTATCTGCCCTAGGGCATTTATAAGCCTAGCCAGTGTGTGTTTGGCTTTCGCCACCCATTTTAAATTAATTTTGCTATGCCCTTTTTTGAGGTTAGTATACTGTGCCTCTGTCTAACAGTGACACAAAAGTGATACCCGGGGTAAACCTACGATCTCCCTTCCACTCATCAAGATTCCTCTTGAAGAGAGTCAGTGAGGGACTCTGCCTAACCTGGACTGGGATTTTATTCCAGAGTGAAGGGAGCCTCTAGGTTATGAATCTGTCCCTCCAGCATGTACTATTTATTTCAATGCTGAGGTTCAAGTCTCTCGAGCGCATAGCTCGATGGGATTTGGATTTTCTGAGGTGCAGCATGTCCATTAATTCCAGGTTGTACATGGCTTTATACGTCGGGCACAGATCGCCTCTGAGCAGGCGGTATGCTACTGAGTAGAGCTGGAGTTTCTTTAACCGGGCAGCATATGGCATCTGTTTGAGCCCTATGACCCTCTTGGTGAGGTACTTTTGGGGTCTTTCCAGTTGCTGCAGGTGTCTGGTAAGGTACATCCCGAAAGGGGCATTGTACTCAATTATGGGCCTGATGAGGGATGAGTAAAGAGGCACGATGACCTCCCCTGATCTAGATGCAACTCCCTTCATGATTAGGTGGGCTATATAAAATGTTTTTCTAACCACTTTGGCCACGTGGTTGTCAAATGAGAGATTGCTATCAACTTGGGTCCCCAGGTCCCTAATTACTTATTCTGTACTTAAAGGATTACCACCTATGTGGTAATTTGTGGGCATTTTGTTTTTGCCATAGGGGATGACTATACACTTTTTGGCATTTAGCTTGAGGCCATGGCTCTGCCATCAGTTGTCTGTTTCTAGGAGACCGTTTTGGAGGATGATTGTGTCGGCTGGAGAGTCTATTATGGCGCCCAGTTTGCAGTCCTCTGCGAACTTAGTCAGCCACAGTCCTTCCATGTTGGCGTGTACCTCCGAGAAATATATACGGAACAAGAGAGGTCCCAGGACTGAGCCTTGTGGGACGCCACTTGTAACTGGTTTGGAGTTTGATATGGCTCCAGCAATTCTAACCATGTGGTTCTGTCATTGAGCCAGTTTGCAACCCATCTAGTGACATAGGGGCTTATATTTAAGCTGGTGAGCTTATCTAGGATGCCAGAGTGGGATATTGTATCGCAGGCTTTTGCGAGGTCCAGGTAGGCTGTGTGGACCACCTTCCCCTCGTCAATGGCCTTGGTGACTGTTTCAAAGAAATCATCCAGGTTTAAGAGGCAGGATCTGCCCTTAACAAAGCCAAACTGGGTAGGATCCAGTGTCTTTAGGTCCCCAATATCTTTATTTGAGGTCCATGATGATCGTTTCTATAGCTTTGCAGACCAAGCTAGTCAGGCTTATGGGGTGATAGTTTCCAGGATCCGTTGAGGCACCACCTTTGTGGAGAGGGACCACTGTTTCTGTACGCCACTCTTTGGGTACATATCCTGTAGTAAGGCTGAGATTGAACAGTAGTTTTATGTTTGTGTTTAGCCCTTCTTGGAGTTCATGTAGGACGCAGCCCGGGACACAGTCTGGTCCTATTGATGCTGTGTTTTTTGCTTTGGAGAGGGCAGCTCTTACCTGAGCATCTGAGATGTCAGGGGGATAAATATTTGCCCTTTTGTTGGGGGGGGGGGTTTACGCTGAACCTGTCAGCTAGGATGTTGGCAGTGTCTGTGGGTTCGGTGTATTTTTTGTCATTTTGGACTAATTCTGAGCATATCTGGGATTTACCACCCAGGTTCCTAACATAACTAAAGAAAGCCTTGTGATTATCCTTGGTGTCCTGTGCAATTTTTCTTTCTAAGCTGGCCTTAGACGATTTTATGAGTGCCCATAGTTTTTTGTGAATACTGATCAGAGATTCCTTCCCTTTTTGGGGTTTTGCTGTATCATGTAGTAGCTTCCTCCTGTTGTATAGTTTGTTTATGGCTGGGGTCCACCAGACGTCCTGTCTGCCTTTGGAGGATTGGGTTTTGGTTTTATTTGGGATTGCATGATCCATGCATTCCTGAAGGTGTTCATAGAATGCGTTTATAAAGGATTCTCCGGTCTGGGCCATATTTTTCACAGGCCCTGGGGCTTTGAAGGATTCCACCTCGGTTTTGAGGAGTGTGAAATTTGCTTTAGAGAAGTTTTTCACTGTGGTTTTCAGGGCAGGGGGTGGAGTCGGGATGTGAATATCCAGTGAGATTAGTTTATGGTCTGATCTTACCAGTGAGGGATACACTTCTGGTCTGGAGCATAGAGTCCCCATGTTGGTGATGATCAGGTCCAGTATGTTTTCCCCTCTTGTGGGAGTGGTAAAAAGTTTTTCCATAGCATTTGAGTTTATAAATTCTAGGAACCTTTGGTTTAGGGTGTTGGAGCTAGAGTAATGCTCCCAGTTTGTTTGGGTAGTTGAAGTCGCCCAATATAATGGTGTTTGGAGAGACCTTCATATTTTCCAGTGTTCTCAGGAAGTCCGAGTGGGGTTCCTGGGTTTGGGAGGGTGGTCTGTAGCAGGCTATAAACTGGAAGGCAGTCGTACCCACTGTTTGTTGCACATGGATAGTCTGATGCTTCGTGCTGTGCCACCAACCTGGAGGTGTGAGTATCTTTGACAAATATTGATACTCTTCCCTCCTTTTGTGGTACGGTCCAAGTTTTGGGGCCGAAAAGCATGGTATGAGGTATAACCTGATAGTGCTGGGATGCTCTCTGGAGCCTTGAACTAGGTTTCTGTTACTGCACAGATATCTATGTTCTCCATGCTAAGGAGAGTTTAGAGTGCGTGTATCTTGAGGTTTAGACTTCTGGCATTGAGTAGCATTACTCTTAGTTTCTTATCCCTTGTGATACCTATGGAGGTGTTTGTCTTTTGAGCCTTGCCTAAAATAGGCACTATGGGGAGGTAGCAAGAGCCTTTGCCAATATCCAAAAGCCCAGGGGTGACAGGTGCAAGCCGTCCCTAGCGAAGCATCGTGGCTTGTCGAGCATGTCATCCCAGGCTGACAGGCATTGGATCCCCTTTGAATGACACCAATACTTAAGCCAATTGTTGAAATTGATCATCTTGTCTTCATATTGTGGCATCATTCTTGGTGAGGGTAAGATGCTACTCAAGGTCAGGGTCATACCGGCCTGGGCTACATGCTCAGAGAGCTCCTCTGTCTCTTTTCATGTAGTCCAGGGAGGTACGTCTCAGGTCATTCACACCAGCATGGACAATGACTGAGTCATATTTGTACTTGCCTTGGAGTGACCTGAGTGCTTGTGTTATGTGGCGGATCCTAGCACCCGACAGGCAGCTCACCGTGACCTTCTCCTTGTTCAGCCTGGTGAGTGGGACGTCAGTGTGCCTGACTATAGTCACCTATTACAAGTGTATCAGGTGTGTTGTTTAGCCTTAAGGGCTGTGACTGTTCGGCACACTGGCTTTGCGAGCTATATGTTGCACGTGTTTTGTTTTGGGGTAGCGGTTGCTTGGGTGTCTGCTTTGGAGGTCTCTGCTGCTTAGGCAGATTTTTATTTAGAGCCTCCAAGTATGTTTTTGTGTGTTTGTGTTTGGTTTGCTGTCGTGGTAGGTCTATGTGAGACTGGAATTGTAGTGAGTGTGGTTTCCTTCTCCTCCTGCCTGGTTTTGCCAGTACTGAGTTGAGAGAGCTTAGCCTCCAGTATGGCTATATGGTTGCATCTCTCACATGTGTTGGAATTTGTTGGGAGGAGGAGAGGGTTGTCTGTGTACATGAGGCAGTTGTAACATTGCCTCAAGATTCCCAGATTCACCAGCTGGACCGGAGAGGAGACTGACAACTGACCTTTGGACATGCTAGAATAGTATTGGGAATTCCTTTATAATTGAAAAAAAAGGGCCAATGGGAACAAGGTACTCAAGGGGAGTTTGTGAGGGTGTAGTGCTTTTAATATTTTAGTGCTGACTTATATAATTGCTTTAGTGAGCAAGTGCCAGGTAACTTAAATGCAATGTGTTTCAGGTAACTTAAATGCAAAAACGACAAACAGTAAGTTTCTTTCAAGTGAAACAAGGAAATAAGTACAGTAAGCAATGCAGATATCACTAGGGATCCACAGAAGCACTGAAAAGCCGCGTTTTAGGTGGAATTAACGTTTCTGGGAATAACAAGCAAACAAACAAGCAGCATACAAATAAAGCTAGATTCAGCAGGTCTGGATCTAGTCTTGCTACAGCAAACAAGGTGTACCAATTTCAGTAAGAAACAGTTCAAATATGCAGGCACTATAAGCCTTTAACCAGAAATTCCCAGCTTAGAAGGGCAGAGTCCAGCCTCTCCTCCCACAAGAGTGCAGACCACGAACCTTCTTAATGTAAAATGACTGGCCTGAAGCCCAAGTGCTTAAACCAGAACTAATACACTTTTTAGAATAACAGACACTGAGCCCTCAATCAGCAGTTCACAACTTAGAAGGATGTAAGCTACCTGTCCTGCCACCACAGTGCAGGCCACAAACCTTCCTAATGTAAAACAACTGGTCTGAGGCCCAAGTGCTTAATCCAAAAGACTTAGAATGATAGCTACACTTTAATCAAGTTACTACCAAGCAGTAATAAATACAATTGAACACTTTAAAGAATGCCTGGATTAGTGCTCAAGTTAAACAAACAAGGCTAGATTCAGCAGGCCAGGATCTAGTCTATGCTACAGCAAAGAAGGTGTACCAATTTCAGTAAGAAGCAGTTCAGATATGCAGGCACTATAAGCCTTTAACCAGAAATTCCCAGCTCAGAAGGGCAGAGTCCAGCCTCTCCTCCCACAAGAGTGCAGACCACGAACCCTTTTAATGTAAAATAACTGGCCTGAAGCCCAAGTGCTTAAAACAGAATTAATACACTTTTAGAATAGACACCGAGCCCTCAATCAGCAGTTCCCAACTTAAAAGGATGTAAGCTACCTGTTCTGCCACCACAGTGCAGACCACAAACCTTCCTAATGTAAAACTGGTCTGAAGCCCAAGTGCTTAAACTAAAAGGCTTAGAATGAGTTACACCAAGCAGTAATAAATACAATTGAGTACTTTTAAGATGACGCAAAAGCAAAATGAAGTAGGAAGAAACACAAATGCAGTAAAAGCAGATTTTTTTTTTTTGAGTGAGCAAATGAGATGGGCCCAGGAGTTACAGGGCAGAAACAAGTGCTAATGCAGGCCTTCAGATCAGAAAGGTGAGAGAGATGGAAGACCCCCCAAACGGCCAATAACTACAAATTCTGGGCCAGAATCACTCCTTATGTGGTAGACAGGTTACCTAGTGCTTACCACTCCCACTGATAAGCTAGAAAGCTTCCCTCCACCACAGAAAGGCTTGGGGGGCTCAAGCTTACAAATATTCCTGGATACAGCAAATCTGTATCTGGAACACTAATTACAGGAAAGGTAGGAAACAGGCTTACAATTTTTTTTTCCCCAGAAAAGTAGCAAAAACAGTAGTAAATACAATTCACATGCAGTGCAAGCTGGCACACTTGAGTATGTAGCATTATTAGTCCACACACAGTTTGAAAAAAAATGTAATTAAATTAAAAAGGACTAAAAGCAAGTGCAGAAAGGGTTTATTAGGTAGAATGCGGTAAAGAGATGGGACTGGGGGAGTGTCCTAGATCAAATCTACAGTGGGGCGGGCACTGCAAAATCCACCAAATTTAAACTACTACTACTAGAACCGGAAAGGGGGGGGGGAAAAGTTTCAACAGAGATGTGAGGAATCGGAGTGCAAATTATAAAACCCAAAAAATATATACTGATCTCTGTGTATTTGCAGAACACTAAGACAACATATATCTAAGCAACAATTTAGCTCTACATTACAGAATAATACAGAAAAATATACTCATCTCTATTTATTTGCAGAAAGTCTTGTAAGGCTGTTCCACTTTAAATGCAGACTGCTGCTATTAACTACCCATGTAGCTAAGGCTACTGCAGCAGTGATTATTATGAATATAATGCTGTTGTCAAAGTTAAACTTACCATAACTGCAGATAATTGAATGATCACTGCTGCAGTAGTGACTCCTTCCAACCCCACCTTGTTTTTTTTAGTGTGTTTTATGCCAGGGTGTGGATATTGATTTCTTGTTCCTAGCATTGTCCTTTCAGGGATCAGCCTCCCTCTTTGTGCTGATGGGAAAGCTGTGAAGGGCTTCACACTCAAACTTGTCTTTTAGTCAGCTCAGCTTGAGACATGTGGAAGGTGCCTGAAGCTTTGAAAGTTGGCTGGTTGTTATATTCTTGACAGGATACAACCCATATAGACTACTGCAGCAGTGATTTTTCAAACAGCTGCTGTTATGGTAGGTTTGACGTGCACAACAGTACTTTCCCAGTACGTTTTCAGCATTTGCTAGGTGCCTAAGGCAACATTCTGTAAAGTGTACTTGGGGTTTAATACACATGCAACATATACAGCTACAATCCTACCATCTCATGGACCAAACTCCCATTTGAAACCAGGTCTCTCAAACACCCAAAAAATTCAAAACCGCCACCAGAGAATGCCTAAAAACCCACTGGTCCTGCTTGCACCCACCCTCCCTAAATCACTGGTCCTCCTATACATCCTTATCTTACTATATCTGTAAGATTGCTCTTTGCCCCCATCATTTCTGACTAAGAATCTAATATTCCAGTCCTAATAGGCTATAACTATATGAAGTATGCACTCTACCTCTCCATCTTTCATCTCCTCCACTGACTTCTTGTATTCTAGATTTTACAACATATCTTTGTATCTATTACTGTCTTATTTATTTCCGTGTGTGTGTCTATATTATATATATATATATATATATATATCAGCCAGGCCAATCCACAACACCACCACCTATAGGATCAAATTCCGACAATCCAAAGCAAACTGCTAATGCTTTTAATATCTTTTTCACTGAGATCAAACAGTTGCTAATCATCTAACATCCGATAGCTCTGCCCTTCCAACCAGTACTACTCTCTCCCATCTCTAAACCTGCAACCTATCCCAACTTTCTTCATCTGCAACCTCTTAAGTAAACTAAAACCTACTACCCCCTCAGCTGACCAGCTACCTGATGAATACCTGCAAAAGGCAGCCAGAGTCTTAGCTTATGTATCATTGCTGATAAATAGAACCATACAAGAAAGCACTATTCCCACCAACTGGAAAATCTCCTACATTATACTCCTACACAAAGGAGGAAACTCTGGAGAATATTCTATCGTTCCATAGCTCTACTTTCCCCATTAGCTAAAATAGTGGAAAAGTGCATCCACAGACAGTTATTAGACTACCTACTCCAGAACAATTTACTGGCCAAATCTCAACATGGCTTCAGGCCTTTCCACAGTGCAACAACTGCACTCCTATCCTTCACTGACAGCATCAATACAAACCGTAATAACAATCTTCTCTCTCCAGCACCTTTCATTGACCTTTCAAAAATATTCGACATGGTCAACCACCACTTACTTCTCAATATTCTAAAATCCTTCTCTCTGGACACAGACTATAAAATATGGTTCCAGTCCTACCTTGATAATAGACAGCAGGCAGTGCTATGGGACAACAACCTCTCCTCCCATCTCCCAATTACCCTAGGTGTTCCTCAGGGCTCTATATTGGGCCCCCTCTTTTTCTCAGTATTTATCAATGACCTCAACCTTGCTATCCCTTTAACTAACTGTGTACAGTACGCAGGTGATTAGACAATCTACTCTGCTAAATCTCAATCCCAACTACAGACTCTAACTCAGACAATGTTCAATAAAACAGAAAATTGGTTTCTACAACGCTGCCTCCTCTTGAACCCCCCCAAAAAACAAACTCCTCCTCTTCACTCCTATCTGTAAATCACTCCCAATGAACTTTTCAGTCTTCAGTAATGGTACACTCGTATCTCCCGATCCAGCAACTAAACTTCTAGGGGTAACCATTGATAACCTGAACTTTGAAACCCATATCAACAATACCATGAAAACTGTCAACAGGAAACTAGGCTCCCTCTATAGGATAAAACCCTTTCTCTCCCCACTAGCTAGAACCACTATTGCCTATTTCCACCTTATCTCCACACTTCTTTATGCTTCTTCCATAAATACTAATTTGTCAAAAAATAACCTTAAGCTAGCCAACGCTTAAAATTAGCATTGCCAGATTTGCTACTGCTTCCTCCTTTAGGGACCCATCACTGTCATAATCTGAAACAATTAGGCTGGTTAGAGCTTCTGAATCAGATTCACTTTAAACTCACCATTGCGCACAAAACCCTTTTCCATCCTACCAATACCCCAATACTTGCTAGTCTCATTACCCAATATAAGAACCTTTCAACTTTATGCTCTTCTAATGAACTACTTGTATCAACATGTAAATCTAATAACATGGCAGGAGATGCTCTGTTCTCAAATGCAGTTGGAAAGTATTGGAACCAACTCCCCCATGAACTTGCATCACTGTCTTCATTTACACTTTTTAAACACAATCTGAAACTCTATCTTAAAACCCATTGGTAATGTCCCTGTACAAATCCAGACTAATCTCTTACTATATCCCAAATACCCTTTCTTAAGACCTAATTCCTGCTCCATCTGTGTCTTTTTAGATTAAGGCCTATCCTTGGCAAAATTATATCTTATCCTAATAGGTATTTTAAATTATCTCTAGTTAAATTCTTCTGCATATAATTCTAAAGTGTCCTACTTAAGGCAGGCAACAAGTATTGTTTAAACTGTGAGCATTGCTGAACTGTTGAAACTTGAAGTATGCATTTATTTAACAATCACTTTCTAGTTACTAATGCTTGTAACATGTTTTTTGTATAAACTGTGAAGATTCCTGAACTGTTTAAAATTTGTAGCATTTAACTGGATAACTAGTTACCTGTATGTTAGTAGTCTAGTAATCTCTTGGAGCTTATCTCCCCGGGACTCTGCTAAAAATGGACATAAATCCAGTTAGACTATCCCGGTCAACAAATGTAAAATAAAATAAATAACTTCTATAAAACCATACTTACATTGTAAAATGATGCGTTTTAACTATCTTTTTATCAATTTTTAATGTATATATTATCTCTCTATAACAAATGTTATTACTGTGGAGTTTTTCTCCCTGGGTCTCGACTGAAAAAGAGCTACACAGCTCAGTTGGACTAACCCATCAACAAATATAAAATAAATAAAATGCAAATATTTCCAAGCATAAATCTTGAGCCATCTGGACTTGGTTGCATACTTAGGACATACGTTTGGCTCCCATTCTAAATTGCCTTTCTTTCTCACTTCCCGATCTTTTCTAATCTTCTCGGAGTCTTGCATTATTTATATACCCTAATAATTATACCTTTGTGACGTCCCCACACTGGGCCAGTAATCAAGGAAGCTGAATCCTCACCACTGGCAATGGAGAGGGATGTGCACTTGAAATCCAAATGGATACACTCAGTATTTCCAGATGCAGACCTCTCTGCATCAAGCACAATTTCCCTTAGCGCACATGGCACAAACTCAGCCCGGAGTCTGGGTGTCTCTATCTGCCTCTCCCCAGGTCCCCAATAAGGCTCCCCACTGGCACTGTGAAACCAGTGCTTTGTGTCCCTTTCCCAAGTAGCTGACACACATCCTGAAATTTAATTTCAAACACACGTTCACACCCTTGAGGAAAGGCTGGCACAAATGACTTGTTCTACCAACTTTGCCCAGACGATTTGGTAGATTCACTGTCCACCAGTCAGTTACTGTTGGCTCTTAACTTCACTCAGCGTAATTGGATACCATTTTAATATTAATATGAAAAGTAATGTTGACCAAACAGCAAGGCTTTCAGGAGTGGCCGGAGTTATCCCCAAATAAATATGTGCAAATACTCCCAAAGCTTAAATATTTTCTAAAAGACCAGCCACAATGAAAAGTTTAAACATATTTAATAATAAAAGAACAAGGAGATATTTAATGTACATTTACATTAAACTGCAGAGTTCAAATCACAGGAAATATTGAAAATAACATTGATGGACAGACTCAAACAAATAAAGAAAAACAATCTCTAAACTAAGTTTCACTATATTCCTGACTGAATCTAGGAGAATTACTATTCCCTAATAGCTGATTTGATAGAGAAAGCCACAGTGATATGTGAGCAGTCTTTCTTGTGAGGTTACCCAAAACAGAATACTTAGAGATGACTCCCTGTAAAATGTATCCAAGATAGCTTGCAGAATGACCTCATCTGGTCATAGGTTCATAGGTGTATACTAGGTTAATGGCCCTGGAGCCTTTACAAGCTTAGCCCATAGAAGTGCCGTGGCATCATGCTACCTGACGTTAGTTCCCAGTGCCTCTGTCAAATAGAGCCACTGGATTGATCCCCGGGGTGAACTTTCTATTTCCCATCCAGTCATCAAGATCTCTCTTGAAGAGGGCCAGTGAGGTGCTCTGCTTGACAAGTATGGGAAGTCTGTTCCGGAGCATGGGCAGTCTCTGGGTTATGAACCTGTCCCTCCAGCATGTTCTGGTGATTGTGGTAATGTGATTGAGGTCTGGTGATAGTGGTAATGTGATTGAGGTCTCTGGAACGTGGTGCAAAGGGATTGGGCTTTCTTTAGAAGTAGCATTTCTAACAGAGCTGGGTTAGACATGGCTTTGTAAGTCAGGCAGAGATCTCCTCTTAGTAAATGATATGAGACAGAGAATAGCTGAAGTTTTTTAGTCTGTTTGTGTAGGACATGTGTTTAAGGCCTAGGATCCTCTTTGTGAGGTACTTTTGTGGCCTTTCCAGCTGTTGCATGTGTCTAGTAAGGTACATGCCAAATGGGGCCGTATACTCTATGATTGGCCTAATGAGGAAATAGTAGAGAGATGATGACCTCTTTCTTCCTGGATGCAAAACCCTTGGTAGTGAGATGTGCCACATAGAAGGACTTTCTGACCCCACAGTGGCAATGTGATGGTCTAAGGAGAGCATGCTGTCAACCTGTCTCTAGATCTCTTATAATGCTTTCAGTGTTCAGTTAGCTCCCATCGATGTGGTAATTAGTGGGAACTGAGTTTTTTCCAAAGGGAATGACATATTTTTTGGCATTAAGCTTAAGACCATGGTTTTGACACCAGCATTGGTCTCAGTGAGGCCTTTCTGTAGGATGTTTACATCACTTGGGGAGCTAATAATGGCTCCCAGCTTGCAGTCGTCTGCGAACTGGGTCTGCTAGAGTCCGTTTGTGTTGGCCTGGACTTTTGAGAAGTAGTTGACAAACAGGAGAGGACCTAGGACTGATCCCTGTGGGACTTCACTCTTGACTGGTCGGCAGACTGACTTTGAGTCTGCTACTTTCACACTGTGGTTTCTATCTGTGAGCCAATTTGCAACCCACCTAGTGATATACGGGTTGATGCCTACTTTGGTGAGTTTATCAATAATTCCTGAGTGGGGAATGGTATCAAAGGCCTTGGCCATATCAAGGTAGGCTCTATGAACTTCCTTGCCCTCATCCATAGCTCTGGTGGCTTACTCAAGTCAACCAGGTTGAGCAGGCATGATCTACCTTTCACAAAACCAAATTGCGTGGGTTCTAGAGTTTGGAGATTCCCTATATCCTTGTTAATTAGGTCCATGATGAGGCGCTCCATAGCATTACATATCAGACTCGTCGGTCTAATGGGGCGATGGTTCCCAGGGTCTGTAGTTGCTCCCCCTTTATGGAGAGGGATGACTAGCAGTGCACCATTCGGTAGGGTCAAAGCCTGAGATGTGATTGAACAGGGTGCACAGATTTGGTGCCAACTCAGTTTGTAGTTCTTGTAGAACACATCCACAGATATTGTCTGGAACAATGAAAGCTGTATTCTTGGACTTGGACAGTTCAGCTTTAGCCTGTGCTGCAGTAATGCTGGGTGCATGGAATTCCTCCGGTATTGTGATTGATCCTTTGGGGGGGGGGGGTTTGCACTGAATCTGTCCGCCAGTATGTTGGCAATAACTGTTGGCTCAGTATAGGAGGTACCATTGTGCAGTAACTCAGAGCATACTTGGGTATTGCTGTGGAGATTCTTGATATAACTATAGAAGGATTTGTGGTTGTTTTTAGTGTCTACCTCAATTCTGCATTCATAGCTGGCTTTAGAGGTTTTGTTGAGGGATCTCACCTTTTTGTTGAGGCTAGTAGAGTTTTTCCAGTCTTGAGACTCCACCTTTTTCTGCAGCAGTTTCTTTTTTCTGTTGTAGAATTTATTAATGGCAACGGACTACCAGATTGGCTTTCTTTTTTTGGAAGAGAGCATCTTTGTTCTCTTGGGTTTGGCTAGTTCCATGCATTTATGTATGTGTTTGTACAGTACATTGTTGTATGATTTGGCAGTCATGCATCTATTTTCCATTGACATGGGTGCCTTAAAGTTAGCCACCTCTGTTTTTAGGAGCCCAAAGTCGGTTTTGGAGAAGTTTTTCATGGTGGTTACCTTTACTGGGGGTGTGGGTGAGATGTGGATTTCCATAGTGATTTGTTTTTGGTCTGATCTAACCAGGGAGGAATTGACTATTGGTGTAAAGCAATGGTTGTCCATGTTGGTAATAAGAATTGATGAATTCCAGGAAGCGTTGGGCCAGTGTATTGGTGCATGAGTAGTTTTCCCAGTTGATGGAAGGGTAGTTGAAGCCACCTAGTATGAGTGTGTTGAGTTGGACCCTAATAGTTTCCAGGGTGCTTAGGAATGTGGAGTGAGAGTCTTGTGACATGGTTGGGGACCTATAGCAGACAATGACCTGAATCGCTGTCTTACCCAGTGTTAGTTATACCTGAAATATCTCAGATGCGTCATGCTGGGCTACTAGTCTGGAGGTGTGCTTATCCTTTATGAATATGGAGACACCACCCCCTTTGGAGTTTCGGTCCATCTTCTGGTGCTGAAAGGTGTGGAATGAGTTATAGCCTGGTAATGCAGGGTTGCTTTCTGCTGCTTTAAGCCAGGTCTTCGTTACAACACAAATGTTCATTTTCAGGAGAGCTTCAAGGGAGTGCATCTTGAGCTTTAGATTTCTAGCGCTGAGCAGCATGACCCTCAGATTGCATTTATTTATAGCTGTTACCGTGATAATTTGGTCTTTGGAACATTGCCTAAAAAGGCACTATAGGGGTGGCAAGAGCCTTGGCCAGTATCTGGAAATCCAGGAATGACAGATGCAGGCCATCTCTGGCAAAGCATCGTGGTCTGTTATTCATGTCATCCCAAGCAGACAGATACTGGATCCCTTTAGAATAACACCAGAAACTTTGCCACTTGTTGAAGTCAGTCATTTTCTGCTTGTACTGTGATATCATTCTGGGTGATGGTAGGATACTGCTCAGGGCTAGGGTCATACCTGCCTGGGCCACATAATCTGAGACCTCTTCCATGTCTTTTCATGTAGTCCAGGGAAGTGCATCTCAGGTCATTCACAGTCCACATGGACAGTGACAGTCACCTGACTCTAGGTTCTCATAGTTATCCCCCTTTGAAGCTGAGACAGGAATTTATCATAGACTGCTACAATACAAATATAAATATTTATGGCAGTGCCTGGGGCGTTCCCTCCTTTTACTGAGCTAATTAACTAAGGCTTCTTCCAGACCCAGCATTTTCGGTCCTCCAGCACTGTGGGGTGCCACTTTAATGGTTTAACAGCTTGCTACATTTCCCTTATTTTTCTTAAAGTATGCTAGCTGGTTAACCTCTGCTGTCCCAGTATCCTCTATTAAAACAAATAATTCAGTTACACTAATACACGTACATTTCTTTTCATTCCAGCAGGGTGCACTTTTGCATTTTAACACACGCATACCTCACAAATACATGTTGAAGGACAACAATGAGCTTCTATTAAATGCTCAACTTCTCTGTCTTTTTTTCTCCATATTTCTTTCCCTGCTATGAATAAACAACACAGCATTTAAAATATTTTAAATTGACTGCTTCTGTCCACTAGAACAGTACTTTACTTTACTGTATTGGTTTCATTTTCAAAAAAAAAAAAAAAATTTTAGCCCACGCTGGAAAAGTCTCCAGTTCACTGATGTCATCATGGCCACTGGATACAGGTAAATTTCTGGCCTTTTCCCTCCCCAAACTGACCACTACTACTGTCCTAAAAAACCCGCCCATACTGTGATGTCACAGCTCCCTGGTCCTTCCCCTACCCATACAGAAAGTAAAGGCTAGGCTGTGAGTTATCAATCACCGTAGGTAACAGCTCAAATTACCCATGGCACTTTGACAGCTAAGGGAAGTTAAGTGTGAAGAGGGATGGGCGATGAGTCAAATTAGTACAAATTCAGGTTTCACAAAAGACTGCATTTTAGCCATTTTAAAAAGAAGCAGCAGTAAAAAGGACTTTGAAAGACTGTTCTGTGTCATTCGCACTGCTTGTGTTTTAAGTAGTTATTGAACGGCATGAAATGTTACTTAAAACTGACTGAAAGACAGCAGTGTATGCATGTAAAAGTGCAGTCACAGGAGCTTTAGGAAGAAAGAGGCTGGAGTGATGTAATTTTTTACAGACAAACACTGCATTATGAGATACCCAGAGGCAGACTAAAGAATCAGAAGTACTAAAAAATGCCAGACCCCATGTGGTCAGACTCAGAAATTATGTATAAAAATATTTAAAAACCTGTAAATAGTCAGAGTGGTGGTAAAATGTAGGAAACGGCAAACCTTAATGAAATTAACGTTTTTTTTGAGTCTGTGGGTGCGGTTCACCTTTAAGGAAAAGCTCAGTCCAAATCAGTTTGATATACAAATGACAATTTACAAAATTCCAGCTAGCTGTGCTGGGCCCAAGTCATACATCCACTTCCCTACTTCTCCTGGCATGGCTGGCAGTACCTCCTATCGTCACACCTTTAACACCAGCTTGTGTTCTACACATTAACAGAAGAAATCAAAGTGGTAGACGATAAAGGTCCGTATTCCAAAATAAGACAAAGAATGTAGAAGAGAAGAATAAAACAGACCACCAGGCTAAAAATGTACAAATTTATTTTACACAGAGAAGTTAGCGCTTTCAGGTACAAGAACCTTCTTCAGACTTACTATCTCACAGTTTAAAATGCATTTATATAAAATTACACCAGTCACAGAACACATTCAATTAATCAATTAAAAATTTTTAAAAACAAGAATTAAGCTTTTACTATATATGGTCTGTGCTTGCATCAGACCGGTTTGAAAGGCACTGTACAATTGAGTCCAGGATGCCTGTTGGCTCCTAGCTCAGTGATCCATCTAGTTTCACAGTATTCTGTGTATCCTGATATATTGCCCTTTCCTAGCTCAATGATCCATCTAGTTTCACAGTATTCTGTGTATCCTGATATATTGCCCTTTCTATCATTGCCATTAACCTGTTGTAAAACTAAAAAAGGGAAACAATGTCCTGGCTGTTTCTCTATATGAATGGAAAGTGTATTCCTCTTATCTTTTAGCCTAATGGCTGATAAAAATGTCTCAAAATCCTGTCTTTGAACCTACAGTTCATCTTCCCTACATAAAATGAGGGGCGATTTTTACAGATAGCTAGATATACAATATTAGCTGTTGAACAAATTGCCCTAACACTAAGGATATATTCCCTTCCAGTTATAGCATGTATACAATTAGAACTCATATTAATGTATTTACAAGCCTTACACCCTTGGCATGGAAAAGTACCAGTTTTATCAATATGGGTGGTGCTATTAATCTTTTGTTTATCACAAAGTAATTTTAAATTTTTATTCCTTTTATATACAAAATCTGGGCAATCACCCACCAAGCCCTTCAAGGAGTCATCCGTCTGGAATAGTTTTCAATTACTTGTTACATTCTGTGCCCATCTAATGTCACTACTGTAAGTCATATATAATGGGACCTTACTCTTGTTATTAGTCACTGTCCTCTTCCTATTATGGATCTTATTCAGTTGGTTAGAAGTGCCTTTGGAGGAAAACCAGGGAGCAGCCTGTTTCCCTGGCACACAACTTCTTTCATAGTTTTATTAATTTCATTTTGTTTATAGCCCCTAGCCTTTAGCCTAGTATTAAACAAACCTAGTTCATCTTGTAGGGTGTCATTATCAGTACAGAGCCTGGACAGACGCAATGTTTGTCCCTTGACATTGTTGCGAAAAACATATCCTGGATGCATACTATCCTTAGCCAAAAGGCCATTCTTCCAACAAGGTTTCCTATAGACATTGGAATGTATCGGGCCTATATCCTTCTGTTCTAATAATATATCCAAAAATTCTATTTTGGTAAATAAATACTTAACTGAGAAACTCAAAAAATCAGTTGATTGTTCAATATAATTTATAAATTCTGTAAGCATCTCATTAGTGCCGTCTATAACAGAAAAATATCGTCAACAAAAACGTGCATAAAATGCTACATATTGTGACCACTGATTGTTTGCACTTAAAGCAATATCCTTTTCCCATAAGGCAATAACAAGGTTTGCATATGAATTGGCACAGGGGATGTTCATGGCTACCCCCCCCCTGTTTCTGCCACAAATATTCTCCATTAAACATAAAGATATTCTACTCTAATACTATCTCTAGGAGACATTTAACTGATGTTGAGTTTTGTTGACTAATAGTATCTTCTCTGGTTAATAGCCTTCCAATGGCTTCAATGCCGTAGCTATTGGGTATCGCAGTGAACAGGTTCCTTACATCCAAGGTTATCATTAGATGTAGGGTGTTGCTGACATGTTCATTCATGAAGTCATACAAACTAGTTAAAAAGTGTGCACTATCTTTCAGTATTCTAGGTATATTCTCAACATCAGCTTTCAATTTAGACTCCATCCATATTGAACAACTTTCAGTGACCCACCCCCTAGCAGAAACAATAGGTCTAAAGGGTGGGTCAAACATGTCTTTATGTATTTTAGGTTGTTCCTTAAATATTGGTATAATGGGATGGTCTACGGAAACAAAATCATACATTTCTTGTGTAATATCTGCTTTCGTTAATTCACTTAAAAAAAATCTCTGACATGTAATATTATATCATTAACCGTAGCAGCATTTATTTTGTCATAAGTACAATTAGCAGAAAGCATGCGCTCGATTTTATCATTGTAATATTAAGAGTCCATTAAAATAATTGCCCCTCCCTTGTCTACAGGTCGTACGACCAAGTTGGGATTATCCTGTAGCTTTTTCAAAGAAAGTTTTTCTTCTGTGGTAAGGTTATAGAACAAACTGTTCAAATTGTAATCCACCATAGAACGTAACTGATCCCCACAAGTCTTAATGAAAATGTCCACAGTGGAGTCCTAATTAGTACAGAAAGCTGTTCGACAGATAATTCAACCCTAGATAAATATTAAATCTTAGAGACCAGTGCACAGTATATGCACCTTTTGAATAATTTTTTTCTTCCTGAGGAGCAGAAGTTAATGAAATTGGTAGAGAAAAAACAGCACGAAATTGAACTTATGTTTCCGAATGAAACTTACATGTTTAGGATGGACATGCTTTACTCTGCCATTAGTGTGTATGATACCAAATTACAACAAATCAAAACTAGGACATTAATGAGGGACTGCAACGATTTTCAACATGGTAATATCTTTGGCCTAAGAGCACCAATTTAGCTCTTAGGAGAAATACCAACACCACAGTGACTGAGAGACATTGGATTGGCTGATTCGGATCATCCTACGCCTCCCATTGGTAGACCGACTAAGGATTCCACCAATCGTTGGTACGGAGGGTAAGCATGCCACCAGTAATCCTTGATGCAAGTGCCACACCTTCTAAACAAGCAACGGCAGCTAAGGATAACGTTGCTATGAGAGAGGGTTAAGCGGCAATGGTGGAAGTGTTGGTTTCGACTGAGAATAGATTAAATAATACAGAGGAGACCTTGGGGGAGACGATTGGTGCCACGCAGTCCATCGATAACGGCAGGCAGCTGTACAAAACCACTGAACATAGATCCAGGTGAAGTTGTGATGATCAACGGCAACAAGGAGGTACTGTGGAATTAAAAGCATGGCCGAAGACCTTATACTCCCAGCTGGTTTTTCACCCACTACCGGTACCAATGAGAAAGGAGAAAAGATCGGATGTAAAGGGGGAAGATTCTATGAAGAGAGTGAGCAGTCAGGAGAGCAAACAAAGGAAGACATCAATTTGACTACAGGTACTGATAATTTGGTGTTTAATTCATCTAGGGTTGAATTATCTGTCAAACAGCTTTCTGTACTAAGCAGGGGACTCAATTTTGTTCCAGCCAGTAAACACAATTATACAGATCTGATTATTGAATTTGAGCAATTTGGCAGGAATTTAAGATTGAGGAAAATGTTTGGCGAGAATGTTGTAAAACCATCTGACGTTAAGAGCTTAATCAAGCCCAGTACGTTTATGCCTAATTATGACTCCACTGTGGACATTTTCATTAAGACCTGTGGGGATCAGTTACGTTCTGTGGTAATTACAATTTGAACCGTTCGTTCTATAATCTTACCACAGAAGAAAATCTTTCTTTGTAAAAGCTGCAGGGTAATCCCAACTTGGTCATATGACCTGCAGACAAGGGAAGGGCAATTATTTTAATGGACTCTGAATATTACAATGATAAAATCGAGCGCATGCTTTCTTTTAATTGTACTTATGACAAATAAATGCTGTTATGGTTAATGATATATTACATGTCAAATATGTTTTAAGTGAATTAAGGCAAGCAGATACTATTACACCAGAAATTTATGATTTTGTTTCCATAGACCATCCCATTATACCAATTTTTAAGGCACAGCCTAAAATACATAGACATGTTTGACCCACCCTTTAGACCTATTGTTTCTGGTAGGGGGTGGGTCACTGAATGTTGTTCAATATGGGTGGAGTCTAAATTGAAAGGTGGTGTTGTGAATATACCTAGAATATTGAAAGATAGTGCACACTTTTTAACTAGTTTGTATGACTTCAGGAATGAACATGTCTCCAACACCCTATATCTAATGGTAACCTTGGATGTAAGGGACCTGTTCACTGCGATACCCAGTAGCTATGGCATTGAAGCCATTGGAAGGCTATTAACCAGAGAAGATACTATTAGTCAACAAAACTCAACATAAGTTAAATGTCTCCTAGAGCTAGTATTAGGGTACAATATCTTTACGTTTAATGGAGAATATTTGTGGCAGAAACAGGGGTAGCCATGGGCACCCCCCTGCACCAATTCATATGCAAACCTAGTTTTTGCCTTATGGGGAAAAAGGTAATTGTTTTAAGTGCACACAATCTGTGGTCACAATATGTAGCATTTTATGCATGTTTTGTTGACTATATTTTTCTGTTCTAGACGGGCATTAATGAGATGCTTACAGAATTTATAAATTATATTGAACAATCAACTGATTTTTTGAGTTTCTCAGTTCAGTATTCATTTTCTAAAATAGAATTTTTGGATATATTAGAACAGGAGGGATATAGGCCTGATGCATTCCAATGTCTATAGGAAACATTGTTGGAAGAATGGCCTTCTGGCCAAGGATAGTATGCATCTGGGATATGTTTTTCGCAACAATGTCAAGGGACAAACATTGCGTCTGTCCAGGCTCTGTACTGATGACACCCTACAAGATGAACTAGGTTTGTTTAATACTAGGCTAAAGGCTAGGGGCTATAAACAAAATGAAATTAATAAAACTATGAAAGAAGTTATATGTGCCAGGGAAACAGAGGCTGCTCCCTGGTTTTCCTCCAAAGGCGCTTCTAACCAACTGAATAAGATCCATAATAGGAAGAGGACAGTGACTAATAAGAGTCAAGTCCCATTATATATGACTTAAAGTAGTGACATTAGATGGGTACAGGATATAATAAGAAGTAATTGGAAAATATTACAGATAAATGACTCCTTGAAGGGCTTGGGTGGTTGCCCAGATTTTGTATATAAAAGGAATAAAAATTTAAAGCCACTTTGTGATAAACAAAATAAGATTAATATCACCACCCATATTGATAAAATTGGTACTTTTCCATGCCAACGGTGTAAGGCTTGTAAATACATTAACAGGAGTTCTAATTTTATATATCCTATAACTGGAAGGGAATATATCCTTAGAGTTAGGGCAACTTGTTTAATGGCTAATATTGTATATCTAGCTATCTAAAAATTGCCCCTCATTTTATGTAGGGAAGATGAACTGTAGGTTCAAAGACAGGATTTTGAAACATTTATCAGCCATTAGGCTAAAAGATGAGGAATGCACTTTCATCCATATAGAGAAACAGCCAGGACATTGTTTCTCTTTTTTAGTTTTACAACAGGTTAATGGTGATGGTAGAAAGGGCAATACATCAGGATACACAGAATACTGTGAAACTAGATGGATCATTGAGCTAGGAGCCAACAGGCATCCTGGACTCAATGGTATAGTGCCTTTAAAGCCCGTCTTATGTAGGCATAGACCATGTATATTAAAAGCTTAATTTTTACTGTTTTTAAAAAGCTTTAATTGATTAATTGAACGTGTTCTGTGATTGGTGTAATTTTATATAAATGCATTTTGAACTGTGAGATATTAAGTCTGAAGAAGGGTCGTGTACCTGAAAGCGCTAACTTCTCTGTGTATAATAAATTTGTACATTTTTAGCCTGGTGGTCCGTTTTATTATTCTCTTCTACATTCTGTGTTCTACACATGACTAAGAACTTCTACCAGATCTGATGTTTAACTTGGCACTCTACTATATCTGTTACTATTTACCTGTACTATGATGTCAGTTATCGGTAGGGAAAGGCAGTCTCTAACCTGCAAATAAACCTTTAATTGGCCTTATCCCACTTATTAACTTTACTCCAGTTATTTACTTGTAATACTTTGTTCATTTGCCAGTTTTATCCAGAATTTTAGCCCCATGATGCCTGTTTTCTGTACGTGTACTTGCAGTCATCCCTCTTGGCAAAATCTCCTTCCATTCCAATGATGGGACTAGTTCATCGCATATCTTGTGCTGTTTTATGAGTATAATCTGTATGGTTCTTGATCGTTTTTAAGGATTTACATTAAGAATCCTTCACATACTCCCCTTTTCATAGTCTTTTCTACTTTCTTTTATAACCTTTTTGAGTCATGTATACAAGCATTAACTTTGTAGTTGCACAGTATCCTTTCACACCAGTTAACCCTAAACCACCTTTGCTCCATGTTTAATTATTTAATTTAATGCTTGCCCACTTCCCCTCTCAACTAAATTCCTTCGGATAGTCTTAAATTTCTCTGGTTTGAAATGCTGTTGATGTGACCGTTGAAATTTAGTTTTGAAAACATCTTTGGGTAGGGTATAAAAGCCATGAAGGTAAGTGTGGGCATCCAACAGCCTGGTAAGATAACTGTGGGAATTATCCTAAGCGGAAGTGTCCATTTACCTAGGTTGTAACACAGCACATGCAACTTAAGAGTTAAGCTCCTGATGTCTTTCAAAGAGAAATTGATACTTTTCTGCCTTCCTCTGTCAAAAAACAAACCTACCTCTCAATCTGCAAGCATTAAAAATCATAGCAGAGTCAGAAAGGAGCATTTTATTATCTTTAATATAAAATTGTATGGTAAAACCTTTACAGCTAATAATAATGAATCTTTGTATAGGCTTTGCTTCATTTATTTAGTAAGGTCTGTGTACCCATAAACAGGTCTGAGAGAACCATGAGAATCTGGGGGAACAAGGTTTAATCTGAGGGTCAGAGTCATAGTACTATGCCTTAATTGTAGATAAAAAGTGTCAGATTTTTTTCATATTTCAGGGTGGTACTTGGGTGTATTAATTAATGTTAAAGCTGCCATGTGTTGAATAGCCACATTTGTAGAGAGTAATTAATGGCAAATTTAGGCACTGATTGCATGTCAGGGGGCACATTTGACCTAGATATTTTTGGTTTTCTATGTCATTTTGATAGAAAAATGCAGTGAATTATGACTGCTGCTTCATGAGTTAAGAAATGCCTGTTAATGAATTGCTGTCTGCTCTCTGTTGAGAATGCTGATACATCTGAACTTGGTCTAATGTATATATTGAATGATGTTTGTGGTCTTGAATGTGTATTACTGTTAAACCTGTTTTTGTAGTTAATGCAGTAATGCTAATGTGTGATTTTGGTAGAATGTACAAAGTAATGTGTGCATATTCTGTGTTTTTCGCATGCATGTCTTGAGCCAGAAATCTGATTTTACAATTATCTTTGGTTAAAGCTGTAGCAATGCTTTTGTATACAATTTCATCTGAGCAGCTATTTTTAACTTATGTCATGCTTTATTTTTCAGACTCTGTTGCACAACCCAAGTTTTACTTTGTTTTGTCTCCTGAAGCTTCTGAGGATGATATGAACAGACTGGACAGCACGGTGACTGCAGTTGTTTTTAATTTTCTTTGTTTGTGATGCACTTTTACGACTTCATTCACCAGTTTTACTGTAGCAATATGACTTTCTACACTTAATATGGAGAGGATAGATTTTTCAGATATTACCTGTTTTACTGGGATTTTATGCTTTAGTAAAAGAAAAGCAATGAGTGCCATTGCATGTTCATCAAAAATTACTGCTGCAGTATCTTTAGCTGTATGGGTTATATCTTGCCAAAGGTGTAACAGCCATCCAGGCTTTTAAAGCCTTTGGCTAACCCCTGGTCCATGATGGCTGAATAGGCTACCTAATGGTTAAGGTGTTTGCCTTACAAACACAAGGTGCAGGGTTTGAGTCTCACAGGGGATAATTGGCTAGGCTTAAAATGGCTCGCAAGGGCAGTTAGCTTAGTACTAATCTATGAACCAGTAGGTTTAGGAGGGGAAAAAGAGTGGTTCGAGGGTAACCAGTTGCCACAGTAGTCACCTAGTAGCAGCTGAAGCACTCACTGTAGCAACTGTGTGTACAAGGGTCTGTGGCAGATTTCTTTTTTGGTACAGAGAGAAAAGGACCTGAGGTACCAATAAGTTGTTCCACATCCCTGCTGAGAAGGAAGCTTGGTCCCAGGTAAGCAGTACTGGAAAGAGTCTGTTGACAGACAAGTTATCACAAAAGTGTACAGGAGTGCACAAACAAAATTGCACAGTCTTTAAAACTCTAAGTCCCCAATAAATAATACAGATTGGGTTAAAATCAGCACACTTCTCATAAGTGTCCCAGTTAATATAGACAGTCCTTGTTAAAAATAGTATGACAGACAATACAATTCCACTAGAGTGAATTCTGTAAAAATGCCAATATTTTAAGAGACCAGTTGTAATTGTTCCTAAATATTCAAATCACGTTAACTATCAAATCTAGGAAACTCTCTGCTCTCCCTGTGGGAGGAATAAAGATGCCTTGTTGAAGTTTCAAGCAGCTTATTCATTTAAGTTGGTAGATGGATGAGTTAGCATGTCTGAAACAACTGAAGTTACTGATGATCTTGCTCAAGAAAGCTCTTGCTCAAAAACAGTCTTCCATCTTCCTACTTAACTGGATGTACTACTTGAAACTTCAACAAGGTGCCTATTCTTACCACAGGAAGGGCATCACAGAGTCTGCCAATTCTGCTAACTGAAGTTATTTTATCTGGACTTATCCTTTGCACTGGGTTTCTTGAGTCCTGTCACCCTCTGGGTCACAGGTTGGATACCAGACCCTGAGCCAAGCGTTCTAGATTACAGTAAATTAAAATATGCAAAAAGAATTTCCCAAACAGAACTTGATTGCCAGCAATGGAGGATAGGAGCCGACCACTGATCTTTTGCAATCCAGCAAGAGTGCGGTTATGGGCGGCAAGACAATACTGAAGAATTTGGTGCCCAGGTTGCCGTTTCCTCCGTAGAGCTAGAGTTAACTGCAACCTTGGTATGTCTGTGGAGAGAGCTAAAGGCTTTGGAAGAGCAGCCAGCTGTTTTATTCTTGACAGAATATAACCTAATATGCAAGACTGCTGCAGCAATGATTTGTTCGAACATCTGCTGTTGTATGTTCAACTTACACAACTGTACTTTCTGCTTGTTTACCTGCTAGTGTTTATGCACTTTGATGCTCGCTACTAGTAGCATCTCTCCTTTGCTGATGCTATACTTTGCATTCAGAAGTGACACCTCATTTATGGAACATGGACTGTTACATTATATAGTGTTGATTCACTGAGTATGAGTGTGGGCTGGTTATACAGTAGGTGGAATGCCTGCTGATTGGTTTGGGTAGTGAAGATGATAAATATTGTGATGGTAAGGATGTTAAGTTGTCTGCATTGTCATTTTTCCAGTCACACTCCTCAGACCATGTTAAAGTTTCACTGTCTGTGACTTGCACATTTGAAGTGTTTTTATTTTTATATTTTATCTGAAGAAACCATGGAGTATTTATTCAGGAAAGATTCTTAAGAATTATTATACTTGGGCCAAAGTCAGCCGGTGTCAGGATGTCATAAAATACTTTGAATAACATTATAGCTTAAGGCACAGTGGAAATTAGTATCCATTGCTCAGGATTGATCCTGTTTGTAGAGGCTGGTAGTTTTGAATGTTTGTACAAACGTGTGTGCGCATATATTTAGAATGTCAAATGTTCTGAATATCAAAGCCACAAACATAGTCGCTAAATGGTCGAAACACATCACATTGACTGGATTCAGCAACAACTTTAAAGAAGCCAGTAATTTGCCCTAGTTCATGGTACAGTTGGGACTAGATTTTGCCCTTTCTCTACTGTAGTGCTATCTCAGAGGTGGTATGTATAAGTAGGGAGGGGGTGTGGGGGGTACAGGAGGGCTTGCCCCCTCTTGTACAGCACGATTGATTTTTTTTATTTTTTTTTTTATTTTCATTCAGTGTCAATGTTTTGATGTGTGTTGATTATTGTGTTTCAGTCCTGACTTGATTTTCTGCTGTGGAAGCCTTTGGCTGGTCCGATAACCAGAGTAAAAATCTCCCTGCTTCTAAGGCTGTGACAGATGCCCTACTCTGATGTCAGTACACTTGGGTATAAAGAGTCTCAGCTTGACACCTCGACGTCGGTCTTTTCTTGCCGTCTGAGCCCAAAGCAGTGTTTCAGTGAGTTGATAGGTCTGCACCAGAGAGAGGTCTTCTAAAGCCAAGTACCCTATTGGGGAACACTTCTGCTTTAATTCATGTCAGATAAGTTTAACAATTGATCTGAAGTAGGATATTCATTTGTCTGCAACCTGTGGGGTTATGGATCCGATATCGGATCCGAACCGGCATGGTTTTCCAGCTATGGATCCAAGCTCTCAGCTCCTCCCCTCACCCATAATGCCCTGCTCTACCCTCATGACCTCAGATCTTGTTTGCCGCGCTGGTAACTGGATGTGGGTACATAGCTCTCAGCTAAGTGAACCTTTTCTTGTTTAAAAATAGAAAATCTTTTGATTCTTTGACTAATTTTGTGTGAAAGTAGTAGGTTTCCCTTTATTATAGACTGTTTTGAGTTTCTTTAAGTTAAACTAATAATTTTTATTCCCTCCTCGCCTGTGCCGTAGTGTGTGTGTAGGCCTGTGTGTTTTTCTTGTTTTTAAGTTACTTCTGTAACTTTAGGTTCTTTTATAGATTATGGCTGAACAGCCAAATCTATCTTCTAAATGCACGAGTGTGGCAACAAGCTGTCACCGGCTGATGGCCACACTCTGGGGTTGAACACCTCACATCTGGATGCTCCATTTGTGCAGGGTTCAACCCCAGGGCACTTAAGGAGCGGAGGTCCAAGCTTGTCTTGGCGGGCCTTTGCCGCCTGACTCGCCTCCGCCTCCTTCGGGACTGCTGTGGCTACAGTTGTTCCCCTGTGGCACCCCTCCTGCTCCTGGGACTCAAACTCCCGCCTGGAGAGGAGAGGGTTGCAGGAGGGAGAAGCACCAGACCTCTGTTTCGCCCCGCCAGCCGTCGGCCCTGAGTGGGTCCTGAGGAGGAGGAGACTCGAGGCTATCGAGGAGGCATTCCAGGCCATAGCCTTTCTGATGCTGATCTGGACCGATGATGAGAAGGTTCATCCAGGCCCAGATGCAGATGGGAGTGGGAGCTCAACACCCTTTTAAGCCTATTGCTCCTTCTCCCACCCGCTATCCGGGTTCGAGCAACTGGAGCCGAGCAGCCGAGCCGGGGGGTCGGAGCCGAGTACTTCGGACCCTGCCCTCAAGTGCCGGACCCGATCTCGGAGCCTGGATCCGAGCCGATCCGAGGATCAGTGCTCCTTCGGCGCCGTCTGGGTCGGAGCGCACTGTCCCTTTGATCCGGCCGATCCACTCTTCGATCCGAGGGGAGCCATTGTCGGATCCTTTGATCGAGGTCGGCTCCGGCTTTTGATGTAGTGGAGAGGGCTCTGTTGAGGGTCTCCGACCCCGGCACTTGCTTCGCCTCGTCCGCCCTCTGCACTGGGCCAGGCTTCCACCATCCGGCCCCTGGGACAGCCCGCTTGTTGCTCCCATGGAGCAATTGCTGCGAGGACTCCTCTGACAGCCCCCAGAGGAGGCCCTCGCGGAGGCATTGACTCCCGAGTCTCTCACAGAAGACACGGACTTGGAGGAAGGGAAGGCTCCCCACGGTCACCCCGAGGATGTCTCCGGAGACATCATGGAAATGGTGGTCTGCCCCAAGTCTTCCTCGGACGAGTCCGTGTTCTTGGAGGCATTCAAACGGGCCTCTTGGGTGTCCCCTGCCGACCCCTGGTGGACCTTATTACCACCAGGGCGGAAGGAACCGGACACCGTGGAGCCAATTCCCAAAAGACCGGATAGGATCCTTAGCCCCTCCGACAGGACCCATTGGAGTAAGGGGCCTCCCAGATGCCATGTTGACGGGCGGCCACAAAGAGGGAACTGGCTCAGGAGAGTCCTCAGTCCACCCACCGAGCAAGGAGTCTCGGATGAGCGACCGCTTGCGGAAGGGTAGGTTCAGTTCAGCGACCTTCGAACTATTTGGCACATGTCATTCGGATGCAGCGAGATCTTATTAAGGAATACGCTGCATGAGTCCATTTCGGAGGAGGACAGAGTTCTGCACTCCACCAAAATGGCCACTCTTAGGTCAGTCACAAATACTTCTATGCGGCTACTCTCCCATGCAACGGAGGGCGCCACAGAGCTGCGGGACAGGACTGGTCACTAGACGCCAGGCCTGGCTCCGTTTTCTGAGCCCTTCAAGGCGTCTTTGATGGTTCTGCTCTGTTTGGCAAGACCGGACCCAGAGCGAGAAGGACGGAAGACGCTGTCTGCCGGAATCCGCTTCTCTGCACCCCAGAGGCCCTATTCTAGGAACCAAAAGGGTCAGAAGAAGATGTGGTTCCGAAGTCGCAGCAGTCCCAGCCTGCTCGACAACCAGTCCTTCCGTGGCAGAGGAGGACAGGGAGGACGCCGCCCTAGAGGCAGAGGGGCTCCCAGAAACTTCGGGTCCAGGGAACCTTTCCCTGAACGGCCTGCGCAGCAACCCTGAGGTTGCCCGACTGCTCTACTCTGGAGGCAGTCGGGGACGCTGGGCACCTAGCGGCATGGGAGTCCATAACATCGACCGCTGGGTTCTCCAAATCATATCCAGGGATATCGCATTCCTTTCCTTCACCTTCCAAAGTTGAAGTCCTCCCAGACGCTCCACCCGGTCAACGGAGGCCGCTTTGGCAGAAATTGGCCATCTGCTAAAGAAAAGAGCCATCCAGCCCGCTCCCCAGACCAGATCGGATCAGGGTTCTACTCCAGATTCTTTTAGTGCCAAAAAGACGGGGAACTAAGACCAATCCTAGACCTCTCTCTTGAATCTGGCAGTCCCCAAAGAAAAATTCAATGGTCACTCTACAATCTATTCTCCCCTTCTGGGAGAAAATCACTGGATGTGCTCGATAGATCTCAAGGACGCTACTACCACATCCTGATGGACAGACGCCCAGGAGGTTTCTCCGGCTGGGAGCCAGTCACTACCAGTTCCGGGTCCTTCCCTTTGGTCTCACCACAGCCCCCAGGGTGTTTACCAAAGTACTAGCAGTGGTAGCGGCCCACCTGAGGCTTCAGGGGTGCAGGTCTTTCCCTACCTGGACGACTGGCTCCTTACCGCCCAACAAGGCATCTACTTCTCTTGGCGAGACTCCTTTCTCCATCTTGCTCCATTTCTGGGCATCACAATAAATACAAAAGTCCAACCTGGCCCACACAGCTCTTAGATTTCATAGGGGCCAGACTAGACACAAAGAGTTTACGAGCCTTCCTCACTGCGGACAGGGTTCTAAATCTGCAGCTCCAGGTGCGGCCATTCTCCATTCAAGTTCTGTTCCAGCGGAGTTGGTCCTGAGGGCTCTAGGGTCCATGGCTGCTATAGCACTTCTTCCTCTTGCCAGGCTCAATATGCATTCTACAGTGGACGCCTTAGTACAGTGGTCATACCTTGCTCTCCCATGCATCATCCCATAGCGATCAGCAAGGCTTGCAAGCGGTCCCTCTTGTGGTGGCTCCACTCCCGGATCTCCACGAGGGTCGCCTTTTGTGCTTCTCCCCTCTCGCCACGGTGACCACGGACGCCTCCCGCCTCGGGTGGGGGCACTGCGGGCCGGACAGTCCAAGGCACGTGGAACGATTCAGAGACCTTACTGCATATCAATGTTCTAGAGATGAGAGCAGTGCTCTTAGCGTTGCTAGCACTTCAGGACTTTCTTCCCTTGGGAACAATTGCGATTCAATCGGACAATATGTCTGTTGTCTGGTACATCAACAAGCAAGGGGAACAAGGTCTTACCCTCTTTGTCGAGAGGCCATGAGAGTTTGGGAATGGGCAATCTCCACCAATCGCTTTCTCATAGCAACGCATTCCGGTCGGTCCAACATCCTAGCGGACAAGCTCAGTCGCACCATTCTGACCCCCGAGTGGTCTCTCAATTGTCAAGTAGCGGGGAACCCTTCATGCGATCTTTTGCTTCTCCCTCAAACACCAAGTGCGACAGTTTTTCGCTCTAATACCTCCTCCCGGAGGTACCCCAAGAGACGCTCTGGTGCATGCTTGGCCACCCGGTCTTCTGTATGCCTATCCACCCTTGCCTCTAATGCTGCAAGTTCTTCAGAAAGCCTTTCGGTGGGTTGCAGAATGATTCTCATTGCTCCATTCTGGCCTCGACAGATCTGGTTCCCCTTCCTAAGGTCTCACTCGGTGAATCCTCCTTGGATTCTAGATCCCATTCGGATCTGATATCCCATCCATCCTGCATTCCTCCTCCGAACCTGGACAACCTGAAGCTGACCGCTTGGCTGCTCCAGTTCCACTCTTGATAAGGACTCGGTATTTCTTCACCGGTAAAGGCTATTTTGGTGGCGGCTCATAAACCATCCACTAGAAAGGTTTAAATGGAAATTCTGTGTGGGCGGAGCGCAAGGCCTAAATCCCTTCACGGTTCCTCTCCCTGTAGTGCTTGATTTTCTAACCTCTCTCTTTCATGAAGGTGCCAGCAGTTCCACAGTCAAAGTTCAACTGGCGGCAATTTCTCACTATCACATTGGGCAAGAGTCTAATCCTCTTATGTCAGCCAAATTGTGCAAAACATTTCTTAAAGGTACTTTCCTTCTCAGGCCCCCTATAAAACAAGCAGTTCCTCCTTGGGACCTTTCTTTGGTTCTACAGGCCTTGACCGTCGAGCCCGTGGATCTCAAATTCTTGTCCTACAAGACAGCCTTTTGGTGGCCATTACATCAGCCAAGAGAGTTTCTGAACTTCAAGCTTTATCAGCTAAACCTCCTTACTTGGTATTTCATCCGACCCTCAGGACCAACCCGTCCTTCCTTCCTAAAATCGCTTCTGAAGCAAACATTAATCAATCCATTAACCTCCTGTTTTCTTCCTAAGTATGAAAACAAAGGTGAATATAAGCTACACTCACTAGATGTTCACAGGCAACTTAGATTTTATCTCAACAGAACAGCTGGTCATAGGCAATCCGACCAGCTGTTTATTTCCTTTGCAAAATTCAATTTGGGCAAGCCAATTTCTAAAGTTTCTCTTTCCGCTGGATTTCACAGTGCATTTTATTGGCTTATCAAGCGTCAGGAAGGCCCGCACCGCCGAGGGTGTTCATGCCCATTCAACCCGGTCAGTATCTACCTCGGCAGCCTTCAAGGCTAGGATTCCTCTAGATGATATTTGTGCAGCAGCCACGGGCTTCATCTCATACATTTATTTCTCACTATAAGTTGGATCTTGCATCTAGGGTAGAGCATCCTTTGGCTCCCTTGTTCCTGGAATATCCTTCCATGATGGCCCAAGATTCAGGTAGCTGGGGACTCTGTCCCACAGGTTGCAGACAAATGAATATCCTACTTCAGATTTAGAAGTTATGTACTCACCATAACGTTCCATCTGAGTAGGTGTATTCATTTGTCTGCAACCATCCCTATCCTGGCCTTTCAGTTTCCTGCATATTCCTTGTTACCCTTTTTAGGGTATTGTTGCTTTGGCAAACTCGATCTGAGGTCATGAGGGTAGAGCAGGGCATTATGGGTGAGGGGAGGAGCTGAGAGCTTGGATCCATAGCTGGAAAACCATGCCGGTTCGGATCCGATATCGGATCCATAACCCCACAGGTTGCAGACAAATGAATACACCTACTCAGATGGAACGTTATGGTGAGTACATAACTTCTAATTTCCTCTGTGGTAAGCAAATCCCACATTGAGACTTTCATACAATGTCAACTGTCTAGGCCCAGATCATGACATCCCTAGTTGCTGTTTTTGCGCCTATTTCAATTCTAGGACTATTGGGCATAGGGCCGAAATCTTAGCTAGGTATTTTAGTCTGCTATCTTCTCATTGTTTGATGGCATTCATCGATCATCCTGAAGTTGAGCTCCCTAAGCATAGGGAACACAAGGAGAAAGACCTAAACTTAGAGCCTCGGGCGGCAGCCATTCACCGATTGCCAGTCCCCCAAGGCTCGTTATTCCTGAGGAAGGATAGGTGCTTTTGCAGCCCCCTTCTGCGACCTAGGTGGTGGCGCAGGTATCTGTTGAGACCCATATGGAGTAAGACATGCTGTCAGATCCCTCAGCTTCTGCGCAGGCCTTGGCTTTCAGTTTGTCAGCCGGGTATGGAGTGGATCAACAGACCTCTGCTTCCGATGAACAGTCTTATACTGCCGATGTTCCTTTGAAGTCAACCTGCATCGGTTCTGCCTTGCAAAAGGACTGGAGTTAGGATTGCGGTCAGACGTAGGCCCAAGGCCAAAGCTACTTCTAAAAAGGATTCTAACTCAGGTCCTGTGCCCAGGCTTACTGGCTCCCACACTCTAGGTTATCAGCAAGACTTGGGCAGGTTAGCTTGAGGACCTTATCTCCTTAGAGCTAGGTAACCCCTTTGGAGTTTTCAGCAGGGAAAAGGAAGAGGAATCCTACCCCTGATGTTTTGTCTGAACCTCCTGATTCAGATGAGGATTTTGACCAATAGGAGTCTGTCTTTGAGGAGGGACCTTTCCTTCCTTTTGAAGATTCAGATTCTGAGGAGCATCTGCCTTCAGCTTCTCCTCCTGAAGGCAGCACTTTTGGGAAAGACTCCATTCCATGAAGGGAGCATTTCCAATGGGAGGCACAGGACTACTCACAATCTAAAGAGGGTTAGGGAGGGCCTTGAACTCCCAGAACACAAACCTTTGACTATTCCTCTTGTATTGGAGGGTGGTAGTGGATGTTTTATGGACTCTTCCCTGAATCTCGATTTCTCTTCTTCCAGCCCCTCAAAAAACAGACAGGCTGTACAGGGTGCTGGACTCTCATAAATACTACTTCAAAAACCCTTGTGCTGACCCAGAGGTTGTCACTTCAAGTCCCAAGGGAGAAAGACAGCTCTTCAAAGAACCCTTTACCTGCTGACAAGGAAAACAGGGCCCTTGATAGGTTTGGTAAAAGTCTGCACTTCTGCTACTGTAGCCATGTGGGCCTTTAACCGCCAGTTTCATATAATAAAATACCAAGAAAGTATTTTAGATAAAATGAAGCTAAATATATCCTCCCTGGATGACAAGAGCATTTTCAGGGAATTGTTGGACCTTTGCCATTCCAGTTCCCATGTTGCTAAACATGTTATACTACAACTGTGATGCTGTGGAGGCCTTTAGCCGAGCTGCTGTATCTGGTTCTGTCATTAGAAGACATGCTTGGTTAGGAAACACTCTCTACTAGACCATGTCATATCCAGACTTTTAGCTGCACCTCCAGATAAGGACCTTCTTTTTGGACCAAAAGCTGAGGCTGTGCAAAAAAAAAAAAAAAGGAAGATGAAGCAAAATCTTTGCAAACTGTTAAGGACTTCCCCCGGGTTCAGCCTCCTAATTTTAACAGGAATTTTCCCACTAAACACTGGCTCTTTTCCTCTCAGTCAAAAAGCGACCAGAGGAAACCCCAGAAGGAAGGTCTTCAAAGGCAGCATCAGTCACAAAGACCCAGGCAGTTGCCCTCTGGAAACCCCTCAGACAGGGGAGTTCTAGGCCACAGGGCCCTGGCAGAGAGCAGCAATGACATTTCCTTTCCCCTTCCCACTCCCCACCATCTCCAGAAAGCATAGGAGAAAGACTAGGATGAAGGTTATCTCTGTTCAGTGAAAACTGGTCCCTCGTTACTTCAGACAAGTGTGTTCTGAAAGTCATCTCAGACAGTTGCAGGCCCACTTTCAAAGAACCATCAAGGTACTCAGGTTACCTGGATGTTCCACAAATTAATGAGTAGAGGCCCTTTCTCAGATTGCCAACCTATGCTCACAGGTCTCAGTGGGACCAATGCCAGAGCATCAAATAGAGAAAGGGGTTCTATTCCAGGCTTTTTCTGGGTCAGAGAAAGGAAGAATCTTGGCACCCAATTGTAGATCTGTTCATCCTCTGTCCCTGTTGGTACCAAATTTCAAAATGCTAACTCTTCAAAAACGTCTTTCCGTGATAGCCCCTCAGGCCTTAATAGTCACCTTAGACCTAAAAGATAATTACTTGCACATTCCTGCAGAGGAATCTTGTAGAAGTTTTCTTAGTTTCAGAGCAGGTACCAGTCACTTTCAGTTCTCTGCACTGCCCTTTGGCTTGTCTGCTACTCCCAAGGTCTTCACAAAGTGTTCAGCTCCTGTGATTGCCTTCTGTAGAACAAGAGGGATCCAAATTTACCCCCATTTAGACGACTGCCTCATTCAAGCCACAAATCAGTCAAAGCTCCTCAAGGATCTGACCTTCACACAGAACTTCATCTTCTTGGGGTTCGCCATAATTCTTCGTAAATCCAACACAGACCCATCCACCGGGATAGTTTTCCTGAGGGCCCTTCTGTGGATTCCTCCCTTTAAAAAGCCTTCCTCCCTCCAGAAAAGTTCTCTGTCCTGACTCAATACTTCCAAAACATTATGCAGAGACAATGTATCTCAGCCAGAGAATTTCTCAGAGCATTAAGCTACACGGCATCTTGTATCTTCATGATCCTTCTAGTCAGGCTACACATGAGGAAGCTCCCGTGGTACCTCAGTCTGTGGTGCCAGCACCCACAGTCCCTGGAGACTGACAGAAATTCAGCTGATTCCTTCCCTCAAAGAGGAATTTGCATGGTGAAGATGGGCTTGTGCCCTGAACCTGGTACTTCCCTTCACATTCATCCCTCAGGATCAAACTTTAACCACGCATGCTTCAGAGACTGCCTGGGGGGCTCATTTCCAACACCTTCAGTCCCAGGGCAGTTGGTAAAATCAGTTCAGACACAAACACATAAATTGGAGAGAACTGATGGCAGTGCAAAAGAGTCTAGTAGCTTTCAAAGATCGGTGGAAACCAGGGGCCCTGCTTGTCAAAGCGGGCAACACAACAGTCGTGTGATACATAAACAGGAAGGGACCCGCTGTTAACCTCTTTGTTGACTAGCGATGCAGGTATGGGAGACTGCTCACTTTCTGGGGTTGCACTCCCTGGCAACAGGACCTCCCAGGGACTCAAAACAGCATTGGGAAACATTTCTCAGCATAGTTCAGAATAGGGATCCCCGTAGACCTCTCTGCTACCAAAGAAAATGCTCAACTGAAAAGATTCTGTACCACAGCCAAGTGGGACAGGTGCTTTCTCCTTCCTTTGAAGCCACCTGTTCATTTGTGTTTCCTCCCCTGCCTCCTCTTTCACTGGTCCTCCTGAAAATCAGGGAAGAAGGCCCAAGGGTCATCCTGTTAGCCTTAGACTGGCCCAGGTGGCACTGGTATACTGTGCTGCTAAGTTGAGCCAATGAAAGTCCCTGGCAGTAACCTCACTGTGGACCTTCTGACTCAGGACAAGAGGAGGTTTGTACAGCCCAGCCTACAGACTCTCAAACTGTTAGCCTGGTTATTTCCCGAAAATACTCCTCTGAGCATACCCTAAGCAGACCATTCAAAACATTCTGAAGGAGGCTAGAAGGCCTAGTACTAAGAAAGCATACTCTGCCAAGTGGAAAAGATTCTCGATTTGGTGCCAGCAGCAAGGCCTCAATCTCAACTCTGCCACTATCTGTGCCATTTTAAATTACCTGGCTACCCTGGTTGACAGAGGCCTCTTCTTTTCTTCCATCAAAATTTACTCCTCTGCCATTTCAGCCGACATCCCTGTTTTTCCTCCAGTCTTTTCCCAACCCCTGTTGAAGCAATTCCTTAGTGATTCACATCAGATCTTTCAGGAGACAGCCCACACCTCCATGGGGCATTGATTTTTTTTCTGGAAAAATTGACCCCTCCCCCCTTTGAACTGGCGGTTTCTGTTTAATTAAAATATTTAACCTGTAAGACTGCCCTTTACTGGCCATCACCTCAGCTGGGAGGGTTTCTGAGCTGCAAGCTCTCATGGGAGTGGAACCATTTCTCATATACCACCCAGACAGAGTAACACTCGGGACTAAATCCGTCCTTTATGCCCAAGGTGGTCACTGACGCACATTCTTGAATCAAGCTCTTCTTTTGCCTACCTTCTTCACCAAATCTCAGAACCAGGGTGGGGTGGGGTGGGGGATCCTTCACTCCTTGGATGTGCACAGACAGCCTCGCTACTATCTTGACAGAACTAAATCTTTCAGAATATCAGACCAAATGTTGGTGTCATTTGCCACTTGCTCTGAAGTGAAACGAGTCTCCAAACAGGCTATTTCCAAATGGTTCTGTCATCGTATTTCCTTTTGTTACAGCCATCATGGTAAAAATTCTCCTGAAACTCTATGGACGCTTGGTCTGCTAGGGCCACTGCTACATCTGTTGCCTTCCTGAAAGAGTACCTACCAAAGAAATTTTGGAAGATGCTACTTGGTCATCCATGCATATCTTTACCAAACACTACTGCTTAGCAGCCTTCTCCAAGTCTAGAGCAGGATTTGCCACTGACATCTTATAGGGCATCCTCTCTTCTCTATAATTTACCTTATTCCCTCCTCTCAGCTTTGGGAATCGCCCCACAATTCAAGACTGCAACAGTAAAACATGAAGAGCATAGTATAGATGTTCATCGTGCATACAGCTGCACTCATCACACTTGGGTTATCTTGCAGTCAGGCGGGTCCTCGGTCGGACGAATTCCAAAGTCTAGGTCCGGCATTGGTTGTCATCGCTTCTTCCCTGACGTCAGTGCGGCAGGGGTATATAAAAGAGGCAGCCAACACCATTTTCTTCAGTCTTTCTTGCCGTGCGGTGCCCGAAGCAGAAGTTCACAAGTGCCGGTCGGCCAGCTCCTGAGATTTACGAACAGTATATCAACCAAAGTCTTCTTTAAAGCTAAGTACCCCGTTGGGGAAACTTTTCTTGCCTCAGACCGATGTCAGACAAAGTTATTTGCATTTCTTTTGGGAAGCAAATACCGCATAAGGATTTTCACTCTTTCTGTATATCTTGCTTAGGGCCAGACCACGACGTCTCGGCCTGCCGTTTTTGTGCTAGGTTTAACAAGTGCACTATTAAGCGCCGGGCGGAGTTCGCCCTTCATTATTTTGGCAAAAAATTTAATTATATCATGTCGTCAGATACACAGATGCCAGTTTTAAGCAAAAGACGCAAAGATAAGGACCGACATCCGAGGCCTGTACTGAGGCCACGTTTAGGCCGACTACCGGTTCTCAGCGAGGCGCCTACGCAGCCCCTGATTAGCGATGAAACTATTTTACCGGTGACTTCAGTAACCGAGGTCGCAGGTCCCTCGGTCTCCATTCCCACTGCAGACCCCGACTCCACTCTTGGCGGGGAAACCGAAACTTTAGTGAGGCCTGCCATTTCTGAAGGCATTTTCAGGCCTACCACCTTCTCTATTAAATCCTTCACTAAATCTAAGGCTGCAATGAAAACCAAAAAAACAGGGTCCTCAGACCTCCTCTCAAGGCCCTATGCCTAAAAAACAGATGCTTAAAATGGCTGAGGATTTGTTAACGCTCATCAGGGGTTCTCAACCCCCCCCTCAGACAAAAGACCCAGGTTGGAGGAAGACTACCCTTCTTCAGACCAGGCTTCTATTACCTCAGACCATTCTGAGGACCAGGATTACGCCTATTCCCCTTTTGAAGATGCTGATGCTGATGCTGAGGAGTCTATTCCCTCACACCAGGACTACCTTCTTTGGGGAAACCCCATATTGAGAGAGCACTTCCACTGGACACCGGAGGCCCCAGATTCTCAGATTCCAAGAAGGAATTTCTGGAATTTCTGAGATTGCCCCCAGCCCTGTCTCCTTCTTCTGTTTAGATATTTTTGTGATGTGTACGAATCGAAGTCTCTTGGTCCAGCCTCTTCCTCCCTCCCCTGTTAAACGTTAAACCAGATAGATATTACTGATTCTAGATTCCCTTTATAAAGCACTGCTGCTGACCCCCAGAAAATTTCACTGAGGGCCTCCTCTACTAACCCCACCTGCAGAAAGAGATCCTTCAGAGAGAGATTCCAGAGCATTAGAAAGGTGGGGAAAAAATTCAACTATATGTTAAAAGTACCATGAGGGCAGTTATCTGTCAATCCAACTATGTTAAAGTACCCAACAAATCTGTTTGTTATCCTGAAAAGTAAAATGGCACAACAAACAGAACAACCAGAGGAAAGAGTTGTTTGATGCCTTGAGGCCTGGAGCACAGCAAGTGCATAGCAAGTTGTTATGTTTGGTTTTGATGCTTTAGAGGCCTCATGTGCTGCTGTCGTGTCATCTGTAGATATGCTGCATTCATCAAAAGATGTCAAAAACGTGTTAAAGCAAAGGAGGTACTTCAAGATGTTAGGAGGGACAGTGTTAAAGATGTCGGTGTTTAGATTGAAATGGAGGACAAAAAATGGAAAACCAGCAAGAAACTAACCTCAAATCGGTCCTTCTCAGACCTCCACGCTTCAGCAACCTCCCAAAGGGCAGAACTTCAAAAATTTCCTGTAGGCAGGAAGATAGACCCTCCCCCATAGAGTTAGGCAGTGGCAAGGACCAGTCCCCAATCAGGGCAGGAGGAAGGCAGCGGCAAGTTTGGAAAACAGACATACGAGAGGAAGAATGAGAACAAACAAAGCTACAGACACCACAATGAATTCTAATGAGCCTATAAATGCTGACAAAATCAAGTAATATTATTACAACTGGCACACATGATTCTGGATATTGCACAAAAGAGGCCTGGATTACATGAACAGAGACCTGAAGGAGGCTGGTTAGAGGCAGACCTTGCCTGCTCCAAAAATCAAGTAAGAGACAAAAAAATGAACAAAACTCATGTGATTTCAAGAACATGGATATGAAAGAACAAGGGACATGAAAGATGCGAGGTCAAGGCAAAATTCTTCAATTGGACAACATTGACAGTCTATGCAAATCAGTGCCTGTATACATCAGATCCCGCTCCTCCAGGGCTACAGCTACCTCTGCAGCTTTCCTCAGGAGGGTGTCCCTACCAAGGACATTTTGGAAGCAGCTACTTGGAGTTCACTGCACACTTTCTCCAAGCACTACCACCTTCCACTATACTCAAAATCCAGAGCAGGCTTTGCCACAGCAGTCCTGCAGGGCATTCTAGCCCCTCCTAATTCCGCTTAGTACCTGCCACCCTTACTTAGCTTTGGGATTCTACCCAAGTGTGATGACTGCAGCTGTATGCACGATGAACATAGTACAGTTTTGTACCTACCATAAATGTAGATGTTAGAGTGCTCATACAGCTGCAGTCCAGGTTACCCTCCCTCCATACCCTCTTAGAACAGGCCTTATGACAAACACCTTTAACATACAACCTTTTTGGGGTATTCCTTTATGGTGTATTTGCTTGCAACTACTGTTTTGGTTTATCTACTTTGTATGTTTGCATAATATCATGTTTTGCCTTCCTTTCTGGGGGCACCTGACATCTGGGGCAAGAAAAACTGAAGAAAATGGCGTTGGCTGCCTCTTTTATACCCCTGCTGCACTGACGTCAGGGAAGAAGCGACGACAACCGACGCCGGACCTAGACTTTGGAATTCGGCCGACTGAGGACCCGCCTGACGGCAGGATAACCCAAGTGTGATGACTGCAGCTGTATGAGCACTCTAACATCTACATTTATGGTAGGTACAAAACTGTACTTTGTGTACACTTGCCATAAATGTAGATGGTGGAGTGTATTCACTGTTGCAGTCTTCTTTCTCTCCCTCCTTCCCACTTTGTCTACAGTAGTAGTCTGGTTCTGTTTTCTTCACTAACCCAAGCATCCCCTGGATGTTTACCCTGCAAGCCTTTTCTACTTTTGACCCTTGCTTATGGTTCATCTTAGGGGCTCCTACCATTTAAGGGGCGAGAAAAAAACTGATGTAATCGTGTCTGCTGGTTCCCTTAATACTAGAGTTTACTGACGTCAGGGTAGGGTGTCCACTAGCTTTAGGAGGAGGGATATTTTTGCTCTGGTAGGTGGGCAGTCCAAGGGCTTCTACAGCAGGAAATCCCACAAGTGAGGACTGCAGCAGTGAATACACTCTAACATCTTCATTTATGGTAAGTGTACACAACTGTACTGTTTGGCTTCAACATTCAGCATGTTTCTTCCAAATGCTTTTTGCAATATATGAGTATATATAATGTACTTAGCATACTATAGCTATACAAGGGTTCATAGTCTAAATTTATTCCTTTTCCTGACGCATGCCACAATGACAGAAAGGTAGGACTTTGGACCAACTTGTGAAGGTCAGTATGTCTGCTTCCCTGACCTTCAGAGCAAGACCGATCATTTCTAAGGTCCATCCGACTCCTCTGGACCACTGGTACAGGAGATTGAGGTGGTGTCTGCTTAACTGAGGGTTGATTTGTTAGGGGGCAAATTGCTAGTTGGGTGGCAAAACGTTTGTCATGATGCTGTTCATGCAACGTGGGTCAGCAACCACAGACTTTGTGATTTGGAGACATGCCTGGCTTTGAAGAGTTAGACGCAACTCCTTAATGCCCCCCTTGAAGGTGATAGGCTGATGTTCTCCATGTTTCACTGTTGCAGTCAATACATTTGGGTAATCTGCTGGCAGGTTGCCCTCAGCAGGCCTGATTAACAAAGTCCTGTGTCCTGCGTCGGTTGCTGTCTCTTCTTCCATGACGTCAGGTTGTCAGGGTTATAAGACATGCATCCAACACCATTACATCAGTTTTTCTTGCTGTGTGGTGCCCGAAGCAGATGTTTATCGTTTTACACTGCTGCAGTCATTACACTTGGGTTATCCTGCCATCGGGCGGTTCCCCAGTCGGCCTGAGTTCCAAAGTCTTGGTCCGGCGTCAGTTGCTGTCGCCTCCTCCCTGACGTCAGTGCGACAGGGGTATATAAGATGCAGCCAACGCCATTTTCTTCAGTCTTTCTTGCCGTGCGGTGCCCGAAGCAGTTGGCAAGTGCCGGTTGGCCGACTCCTGAGATTTTCATTCCGAATCCAGAACCGAAGTCTTCTACAAAGCTAAGTACCCCGTTGGGGAAACTTTTTCTTGCCTCAGACCGATGTCAGTAAAAGTTAAGAATTGTATTTCATGTCTGAAGCAAATACCTCAAGGATTTCCTCTCCTATTGTATTCCATGCCTAGGCCCAGACCACAATGTCACTGGTTGTCGGTTTTGTGCTAGGTTTAACAAGTGCACTATTAAACGTCGGTTTGATTTTGCCAGACATTATTTTAGCAGAAAGTTCAATTACACCATGCCGTCGGAACTCCCGACGACAGGATTACATAAAAAGTGCAAAGACAAGGACAGGCATCCGAGGCCCAAAACTGACTATGAGGCCTCTTCTAGGCTGGTCGCCTGTTCTCCGGTTTTCAGCAAGGCGCCTACGCAGCCCCTGATGACCGCTTACACAGAACCACAGACCGCATCCGACTCCCACGTGGAGCTGGCTGGACCTTTGGACGCTACATGTTTTCAGCCTACTGAAACTAACCCATCTGAGGGTACCGAAGTAGCTGAGCAATCCACAGCCTCAGACCTACCCAGTTAACCATTAAAGCCCTCTACTAAGTTTACGGCCCCCTTAAAAACAAAGAAACAGATTCAGCATTCTCCAGGACAGGCTTCCATGCCTAAGAAACAAATGCTCAAAATGGCCGAAGACCTAATCACCCTGATCAGGGGGTCCCATCCCCCTCCTGATAAAAGGCCCAGACTAGATGCAGACTATGAATCTTCCGACCAGGTGTCCATTTCTTCAGATTCATTCTCAGACCTAGGATATTCCTTACCCTCTTATGAGGATTCTGATGCTGAGGAATCAATTCCATCAGCCTGCCCGCCTGAGGACTACACCTTTGGGTTGACATTACATACTGTCCTTGCCTATTTAAGTGGTACAGTGTGAAATATTTTCTGCTTAAAAACATCAGCTTTGGCTGGCTAAGAACTTGCTGTATTCAACTGGATGTATAAGAGAATTTAAGTACCTTTATCTGCACCCCCCCCCCCCCCCCAAAAAATACAGTATTTAAATTGATTTTAACTGTGTTGTAGGAATATTAACTGAACTGGAAGTTTTGACTCTGCTCTTCAGTTAGTCCCACCCACCGTCCCGGTTTTTGTTTTGGTGTTAATCTTAGTGGCCTTGAAACTGCCCGCCTCTCTTGTAAATTTGTGTTTGGATACTCCTCCTGGGCCCATCTCATTTGCTCACTCAACTGAGTGCAGTGAGATCATATTCTGATTTCAGGCACTCCTACTGTGTACAAAGAGAGCATCTGGGTAACAGAAAAAAAAAATTAAAGCTTGTTTCCTGCATTTCCTGTTAAGTGGTATAGACTATTTGTAGGCTTCTGAGCCCCCAAGCCCTTCTGTGTTGGAGATAAGCCTTCTAGCTTAGTTTCTTTTTCTTATAACTAGACAGTTTTCTGGTTTCAGCACTCCAATCTGTTTTTTTTTTGATCTCAGCACTTAAGAAAAAAAAATAAATAAAATTCATCTGCTTTTACTGTACTTGTGTTTCTACCTACTTTATTTTACTTTTGCGTCATCTTAAAAGTACTCAGTTGTATTTATTACTGCTTGGTGTAACTCATTCTAAGCCTTTTGGTTTAAACACTTGGGCTTTGGACCAGTTTTGCACTGAGAGGGTTTGTGGCATGCACTGTGGTGGCAGAACAGGTAGCTTTCATCCTTCTAAGTTGGGAACTGCTGATTGAGGGCTCAGTGTCTGTTATTCTAAAAGTGTATTAATTCTGGTTTAAGCACTTGGGCTTTCAGGCCAGTTATTTTACATTTAAGAGGGTTCGTGGTCTGCGCTCTTGTGGGAGGAGACTGGACTCTGCCCTTCTGAGCTGGGAATTTCTGGTTAAAGGCTTATAGTGCATGCATATCTGAACTGCTTCTTACTGAAGTTGGTGCGCCTTGTTTGCTGTGGCATAGACTGGATTCGGGCCTGCTGGATCTAGCTTTGTTTGTGTAACTTGAGCACTAATCCAGGCATTCTCTAAAGTATTCAATTGTATTTATTACTGCTTGGTAGTAACTTGATTAAAGTGTAGCTATCATTCAAAGTCTTTTGGATTAAGCACTTGGGCTTCAGACCAGTTGTTTTACATTAGGAAGATTTGTGGCATGCACTGTGGTGGCAGAACAGGTAGCTTTCATCCTTCTAAGTTGGGAACTGCTGATTGAGAGCCCAGTGTCTGTTATTCTTAAAGTGTATTAGTTCTGGTTTAAGCACTTGGGCTTCAAGCCAGTTATTTTACATTAAGAAAGTTCGTGGTCTGCACTCTTGTGGGAGAAGAGGCTGGACTCTGCCCTTCTGAGCTGGGAATTTCTGGTTAAAGGTTTATAGTGCCTGAATATTTGAACTGTATCTTACTGAAATTGGTACACCTTGTTTGCTGTAGCATAGACTAGATCCAGGCCTGCTGAATCTAGCTTTGTTTATATGCTTGTTTGCTTATTTCCCTGGAACGCTAATTCCACCTAATACGCGGCTTCTCAGCGCTTCTGTGGATCACTAGTGATATCTGCATTGCTTACTTATTTCCTTGTTTCACTTGAAAGAAAGTTACTGTTTGTCGTTTTTGCATTTAAGTTACCTGGCACTTGCTCACTAAAGCAATTATATAAGTCAGCACTAAAAATTAAAAGCACTACACCCTCACTCCCCACTGGCCCTGGTTTTCAATTAAGGAATTCCCAATATTATTGTAGCATGTCCAAAGGTCAGTTGTCAATCTCCTCTCCGGTCCAGCTGGTGAATCTGGGAATCTTGAGGCAATGTTACAACTGCCTCATGTACCCAGACAACCCTCTCCTCCTCCCAACAAATTCCAACACATGTGAGAGATGCAACCATATAGCCAAACTGGAGGCTAAGCTCTCTCAACTCAGTACTGGCATAACCAGTCAGGAGGAGAAGGAAACCACACTCACTACAATTCCAGTCTCACATAGACCTACCACGACAGCAAACCAAACACATAATCACACAAAAACATACTCTGAGGCTCTAAATAAAGATCTGCCTAAGCAGCAGAGACCTCCAAAGCAGGCACCCAAGCAACCGCTGCCCCAAAACAAAACACGTGCAACACATATCTCTCAAAGCCAGTGTGCCGAACAGTCACAGCCCTTAAGACTAAACAACACACCTGATGCACTTGTAATAGGTGACTCTATCGTCAGGCACACTGACGTCCTGCTCAACAGGCTGAACAAGGAGAGGGTCACGGTGAGCAGCCTGTCGGGCGCTAGGATCCGCCACATAACACAAGCACTCAGGTCACTCCAAGGCAAGTACAAATATGACTCAGTCATTGTCCATGCTGGTGTGAATGACCTGAGACGTACCTCCCTGGACTACATGAAAAGAGACATAAAGGAGCTCTCTGAGCATGTTGCCCAGGCCGGTATGACCCTAACCTTGAGCAGCATCTTACCCTCACCAAGAATGATGCCACAATATGAAGACAAGATTATCAATTTCAACAATTGGCTTAAGTACTGGTGTCATTCAAAGGGGATCCAATGCCTGTCAGCTTGGGATGATATGCTCGACAAGCCACGATGCTTCGCTAGGGATGGCTTGCACCTGTCACCCCTGGGCTTTCGGATATTGGCAAAGGCTCTTGCTACCCCCATAGTGCCTTTTTTAGGCAAGATTCAAAAGACAAACCCACCTTCATAGGTATCACAAGGGATAAGAAACTGAGTAATGCTACTCAACGCCAGAAGTCTAAACCTCAAGATGCATGCACTCGAAACTCTCCTTAGCATGGAGAACATCGATATCTGTGCAGTAACAGAAACCTGTTTCAGGGCTCCCAAGAGCACCCCAGCACTACCAGGTTATACCTCATACCATGCTTTTCGGCCCCAAAACTTGGACCGAACCACAAAAGGAGGGGGAGTATCGATATTCATCAGATACCCACACCCCCAGGTTGGTGGCAAAGCACGAAGCATCAGAGACTATCCATGTGCAACTAACAGTGGGTAAAACTGCCTTCCAGTTTATAGCCTGCTACAGACCACCCTCCCAAACCCAGGAACCCCACTCGGCCTTCCTGAGAACACTGGAAATTATGAAGGTCTCTCCAAACACCATTATATTGGGTGACTTCAGCTACCCAAACATAGACTGGGAGTGTTACTCTAGCTCCAACACCCTAGTCCAAAGATTCCTAGAATTTATAAACTCAAATGCTATGGAACAACTTGTTACCACTCCCACAAGAGGGGAAAACATACTGGACCTGATCATCACCAACATGGGGACTCTATGCTCCTGACCAGAAGTGTATCCCCTCACTGGTAAGATCAGACCATAAACTAATCTCACTGGATATTCACTTCCCGACCCCACCCCCTGCCCAGAAAACCACAGTGAAAAACTTCTCTAAAGCAAATTTCACACTCCTCAAAACCGAGGTGGAATCCTTCAAAGCCCCCGGGCCTGTGGAAAATACAGCCCAGACCGCAGTATACTTTATAATCGCATTCTATGAACACCTTCAGGAATGCATGGATCATGCGATCCCAAATAACACCAAGACCCAATCCTCCAAAGGCAGACTGGTGGACCCCAGCCATAAACAAACTATGCAATAGAAGGAGGAAGCTACTAAATGATAGAGCAAAATCCCAAAAAGGGAAGGCATCACTGATAAGTATTAGCAAAAAACTACGGGCACTCATAAAATTGTCTAAGGCCAGCTTCGAGAGAAAAATTGCACAGGACACTAAGGATAATCACAAGGCTTTCTTTAGTTGTGTTAGGAACCTGGGTGGTAATTCCCAGATATGCTCAGAATTAGTCCAAAATGACACAAAATACACTGAACCCAGAGACATTGCCAACATCCTAGCTGACAGGTTCAGTGCAAACTCCCCCCACCAAAAGGGCAAATATCTATCCCAGCAGAGTGCTGCCCCCCTGACATCTCAGATGCTCAGGTAAGAGCCGCCCTCTCCAAAGCAAAAAACAGCATCAATGGGACCAGACGGTGTCCCGGGCTGCGTCCTGCATGAACTCCAAGAAGAGCTAAACCCAAACATAAAACTACTGTTCATTCTCAGCCTTACTACAGGATATGTGCCCAAAGAGTGGCGTACAGCAACACTGGTCCCTCTCCATAAAGGTGGTGCCTCAACGGATCCTGGAAACTATCGCCCCATAAGCCTGACTAGCTTGGTCTGCAAAGCTATGGAAAGGATCATCATGGACTTCATAAATAAAGATATTGGGGACCTACAGACACTGGATCCTACCCATTTCGGCTTTAAGGGCAGATCCTGCCTCTTAAACCTGGTTGATTTCTTTGAAACAGTCATCAAGGCCATTGAGGGGAAGGTGGTCCACACAGCCTACCTGGACCTCGCAAAAGCCTTCGATACAATACCCCACTCGGGCATTATAGATAAGCTCACCAGCTTAAATATAAACCCCCTATGTCACTAGATTGATTGCAAACTGGCTCAAGGACAGAACCCACATGGTTAGAATTGCTGGAGCCATGTCAGACTCCAAACCAGTTACAAGTGGTGTCCCACAAGGCTCAGTCCTGGGACCTCTCTTGTTCTGTATATATTTCTCGGAGGTACAGGCTAACATGGAAGGACTGTGGCTGACCAAGTTCGCAGATGACTGCAAACTGGGCGCTATAATCGACTCTGCAGCAGACACAAGCATCCTCCAAAAGGGCCTCATAGAAACAGACAACTGGTGCCAGAGCCATGGCCTCAAGCTGAATGCCAAAAAGTGTATAGTCATCCCCTTTGGCAAAAACAAAGTGCCCACAAATTACCACATAGGTGGTAATCCATTAAGTACAGAAGAAGTAATTAGGGACCTGGGGACCCAAGTTGATAGCAATCTCTCATTTGACAACCACGTGGCCAAAGTGGTTAGAAAAACATTTTATATAGCCCACCTAATCATGAAGGGATTCACATCTAGATCAGGGGAGGTCATTGTGCCTCTTTACTCATCCCTCATCAGGCCCATAATTGAGTACAATGCCCCTTTTGGTGTGTACCTTACCAGACACCTGCAGCAACTGGAAAGACCCCAAAAGTACCTCACCAAGAGGATCAAAGGGCTCAAACAGATGCCATATGCTGCCCGGTTAAAGAAACTCCAGCTCTACTCAGTGGCATACCGTCTGTTCAGAGGCGATCTGTGCCTGACATATAAAGCCATGTCCAACCCGGAATCAATGGACATGCTGCACCTCAGAAAATCCAAATCCCATCGAGCTACGCGCTCGAGAGACTTGAACCTCAGCACTGAAATAAATAGGACATGCTGGAGGGACAGATTCATAACCCAGAGGCTCCCTTCACTCTGGAATAAAATCCCAGTCCAGGTTAGGCAGAGTCCCTCATTGACTCTCTTCAAGAGGAATCTTGATGAGTGGATGGGAGATCGTAGGTTTACCCCGGGTATCACTTCTGTGTCACTGTTAGACAGAGGCACAGTATACTAACCTCGAAAACGGGCATAGCAAAATAAATTTAAAATGGGTGACGAAAGCCAAACACATTTGGCTAGGCTTATAAATGCCCTAGGGCAGATAGCCTAGTATGAACCTATACCTTGAGGGAGCACTTCCATTGGGAAGGCCAGGATTACTCAGAATCCAAGAAAAGGCACAGAGACTTCCTTTTATTGCCTCATCACAGACCCCTTGCTTTTCCGCCATTGTTAGATATTGTGGATGATGTCTACACTGAATCCAGCTTAAACCCTGACTCCTTACCTCCAGCCCCTGTTAAACTCGATAGATATTAGAGTCCCTGACTCTCACAAATTTCTGTATAAAAGCCCTGTTGCTGACCCTGAAACTATTTCTCAGGGACCCAAAGGGATTAAGGCCTCATCAGCAAAAAACACAGTTCCCGCTGACAGATTCCAGAGCATTAGACAGATGGGGAAAGAAAGTATATATGTCTGCAACCTTAGCAATGAGAGCCTTAAATTGCCAGTTTCACATGCTAAAATATCAGCAATTTTTGATGTCTCAGTTAAAACAAAAAATGCTTCCAGATTCAGATCCTCCTAATTTTAAAGAAATGTAGGATTTATTGCACGCAGCTGAACAAGTGGGAAAGAATACTTTGCATTGTGGTTTTGACTCTTTAGAGGCCTCCTGTAGAGCAGCAGTTACAGGCTCTCATTAGAAGGCATGCTTGGTTAAAAGAACATACGTTACCAGATCATGTTAAAGCAAAATTATTGGATGCACCTTTACAGCAGGATGTGTTATTTGTAGTTAAGGCAGAAGAGGTATTAAAGAAAATGGAGGATAAGGCAAAATCTATGCAAACGGTAAAGGATTTCTTACAGGTTCGGCCACCAAGATTTAGCAGAAATTGGCCAAGAAAGAATTGGTCCTTTCCGGCTACAGACAGACTTCAAAGAGGCAGATACAGATGTCTGAGAGGTAGAGGTCATCCAAAAGGTCCTTACAGGCCTCGACAATGGGGTGCACCAGGCCAGAAAGAAGGGGAAGGCAGGCCCCAACCATATAAAAAGCAGCCTCAATGACTTCCCATTACAGCTGCCAGAGAACTCTCTTGGCAGCCCCCTTGGGAGGAAAACTAACACTTTTCTGTTACAATTGGCATTGGATCACCAAAGACAAATGGGTTCTCAACATTGTATCTCAAAGTTACAGGTTCCACTTTCACACTCTGCCAAGGTTAAAAGGAATGCCAAATCTGCCACCAAATCAATGGGCAGAGCCTCAAAAACAAATTACAGCACTCATGGAAATGAGAGCTATTCAAGAGGTACCACCACCAGAGCAAGGGCAAGGATTTTATTCAAGACTTTTGGTTCCCAGAAAGGACAACGCCTGGAGGCCCATTCTGGATCTTTCTTCTCTAAACACATACCTGGATGTTCCGAAATTCAAAATGTTAACACTACAGCAGCTTCTTCCCATGCTGGGCAAGAAAGCTTGGCTCATGACTTTGGACCTCAAGGAGGCATACCTGCATGTCCCTATTAGACAAAGCTGCAGAAGATACTTCAGATTCATAGCAGGTTCAATGCACTGTCAATTCTCTGCACTGCCCTTTGGCTTATCTACTGTGCCCAGGGTTTTTACAAAGTGCCTGACACCAGTGATTGCATTTTGCAGACAGAAAGGAATTCAAATTTATCCGTACCTGGACGACTGCCTGATTCAAGCAGAGAGCAAGGACAATCTTCTTGAGCATCTGGCATTTGTAAAACAGTTAAGTTGCCTGGGGTGCACAGTAAACGAAAAGAAATAAAAACTAGTGCCCTCACAAGAGATAATATTCCTGGGTGCCAGCTTGAACACAACGGCCCAGGTAGCTTATCTCATGCCAGACAAGCAAGGACAACTGACTGAATGCTTCCAGTTGATGGCAACAAAAACCCAACTCCCTGCAAGAAAATTCAGCAGGCCTTGGATTACATGGCATCCTGCATACTACTAATTCCATATGCCAGATTGCATACGAGGAAGCTACAGTGGTACCTAGAGTGTATGGTCTCAACACTGTCAAAGTTTGAAAACAGCTATACCACTAATTCCTTGCCTTCAACAGGTTTCGATGGTGGGCTCAAGCTTGTCACCTCAACAAGGGACAGCCTTTTACTCAACCCACAGCCAGGCAAACACTGACAACAGATGCATCGGATTACGCCTGGGGAGCACACATGGCAGGAAAATGTATTCAGGGCAAGTGGCCTGCAGAACTTGGGCATCTTCACATCAATCAAAAAGAGATGTTAGCTGTACAAAATGCCCTTATAGCTTTCAAGGACATGCTGCATCCAGGACCACTATTACTAAAAACAGACAACACCACAGTTATGTGGTACATAAACAAGCAAGGGGGCACTCACTCCTACCCCCTCTGCAGACAAGCCATGACCTTGTGGAACACAGCTCTGAACTATCAAGTTCATCTTCAAGCACAATCCCTGCCAGGAGAGAAAAACACACTGGCAGATGACTTGAGCAGAAACCTCATGGATCCCCATGAATGGGATTTGAATCCACAAATATTCAGAATGATGACACAAAAATGGTGGAGCCCAGACATAGATCTGTTTGCATCCCCAATGAACTTCCAGCTACAGACATATTCTGCACAAGGAGTTACTATCCACAAGCATGGAAAGTGAATGCCTTCTCATTCGGCTGGAAAAACCTACAAGTATATACGCTTTCCCTCCACTACCTTTCCTTCCAAAGGTTCTCATAAAAGCCAGGCAAGAAGAGCCAAAGATGATCCTGATTGCTCCAGACTGGCCACGCCAGCACTGGTACCCAATCTTAAGGAATTTAGCACAAGAGCAACACTGGATATTGCCTCAAATCCCACATCTGCTGACTCAGCACAACAATCAGATACTTCACAGTCTGCTAAAGACCTTAAACCTAGTTGCATGGAAAATTTTAGTCAGGCAAGCCAATGCCTCTCTAAAGCTGTTATGGATGTCATTCTGGAGGCCAGAAGGCCTAGTACCAGGAAAGCCTATTCGGATAAATGGAAGAGATTCTGTGCCTGGAACTAGGCTCACAGCCTTGACCCTCTTGTCCCAAACATTCCTCAGATTCTACAATATTTAACTGAGATGCTGGACAAAGGTCTCTATTTCATCTATCAAGATCCACGCCTCTGCCATCTCTGCTCATTACAGCATGGATCCTCCAATTTTCTCCAATCCGTTGCTAAAACAGTACCTCAGAGGGGCTAAAAACATGAGACTGCCCCGTAGAGCACCTACTCCAACTTGGGACCTCAACTTTGTTTTGGAAAAATTAACTTTACCTCCCTTTGAGCCAACTAACACAGCAGAATTAAAATATATTTCTTGGAAGACTGCTCTGCTCCTGGCAATAACATCAGCTCGAAGAGTTTCAGAATTACAGGCACTAATGGCAGTGGAACCTTTCTTCATTTTCCACCAGGACAGGGTGTCCTTAAGAACTAACCCTACATTATGCCAAAGGTGGTTTAAGGTGTGGCTCTAAACCAAACTATTCACTTGCCAACTTTTTATCCAAAACCACAGAATAAAGGGGAGAGACTACTGCATTCTTTGGACATTCACATGCAGTTACGCTTCTACTTGGACAAAACCAAAGCTTTCAGAAAATCTGAGCAATTACTGGTAGCATATGCCGCAGGAGCACAGGGAAAAGCCATTTCAAAACGGACCACTTCAAAATGGATTGGACATTGCATACGTTTCTGCTACACACACCATGGAAAACCTATACCTAGCAACATTAGATCTTACTCAACCAGGGCAACAACCACTTCAACTGCCTACCTCAGAGGAGTGCCTACCAAGGACATTTTGGAAGCAGCAACATGGAGTTCTGTCCATACCTTCACCAAGCATTACCATCCGCCTTTATACTCTAAATCCAGAGCTGGCTTCGCCACTGTTGTGCTGCAGGGCCTTATAGCCACACCTAATGCCTTATAGAATCAGCCACCCTACCTCAGCTTTGGGATTCTACCCAAGTGTAATGACTGCAGCAGTGTAACACTATGAACATAGTACAGTTTTGTACCTACCATAAATGTAGACGTTAGAGTGTATATACTGCTGCAGTCCATGTTACGCTCCCTCCTGTCCCTCTAACTTTCTGGTACGTACCTATGTCTTCTACCCTTTACTACCTATGGGGAGTATTTCATGGTAACTGAAAGTTGTTTGCTTTTCTTAAGTATGTTTTATTAGCAATTTGTATTGCCTACCTTTTGGGGGCACCTGACATCTGGGGCAAGAAAAACTGAAGAAAATGGCATCGGCTGCATCTTGTATACCCCTGTCGCACTGACTTCAGGGAGGAGGCGACCGCAACCGACGCCGGACCAAGACTTTGGAACTCAGGCCGACTGGGGAGCCGCCTGACGGTAGGATAACCTAAGTGTAATGACTACAGCAGTGTATACACTCGAACATCTACATTTATGGTATGTACAAAACTACTTTTGCAAGTGCCGGTCAGCAGACTCCTGAAGTTTTCGTTTACGAGTTTCAGAACCGAAGTCTTCAACTTAAAGCTAAGTACCTCGTTGGGGAAACTTTTTCTTGCTCCATTCCGATGTCAGTAAAAGTTAATTGCATTACTTGTGGTAAGCAAATACCTCTCAAAGATTTTCATTCGTACTGTATTCCTTGTCTAGGTCTTGACCACGACGTACCTTGCTGTCGGTTTTGTGCTTTATTTAATCAGCACGCTATCCATCATCTGTACATTTTTGCTTCTAAATAATTTTGATTCTCAGTTCAGTTATCCAGAAATAATGTTGGTTAGCCATCCGACTACCGGAATTCCGAAAAAAACGCAAAGATAGAGACAGGCCGCCGAGGTCCAAAACTGCCGACGACGCTTCTAAGCCCATTACCACTTTGCCGGTACTCAGTGAGGCGCTTTTGCAGCCCCTGATACCCGCTACTTCTGATTTGCAGGCCTCTACTGAGACCCACTTGGAGTCCAGTATGCCACGAGATGCTTCATCTATGGAACCCATGGATGTCTCTACCTTGGATGGGTCCGGAGCCGCTGTGCGGGTACTGGCTTCTGAGGGTGTATGCAGGCCTACAGACTTGTATATTAAATCGACTCCACTTTCATTACTAAGGCCTAAATCTCGATCTATGTCTAAAAAAAATGATGCCCAGGCCACATGTTCAGGCCCCTATGCCTAAAAAAAACAAATGATCAAAATGGCTTAAGATCTAATTACTCTAATCAGGGGTAATCAAACCCCCCCCCCCCCCCAAGAGGCCTAGGCCTGAGCTCGATTATGATCTGATAAGGATTCATTTTCTTCTGATTCTTCTAATGACCTGGATTTGTCCATACCTACTTATGAGGATTCTGATGCAGAGGATTCCATTCCCTCTGCTTCCCTTCCTGAGGACTTTTCTCTTGGGGAAACTTTACATACCTTAAAAAAGCATTTCCACTGGGAAAGTCCGGAATTTTTTGGTTCAAAAAAGAGGCTTAGGGATTTCCTTCTCCTACCTCAGCATAGGCCTTTGGCCATACCTCCTGTGCTAGACATTGTTGTGTTTTTGGAATCCAATATGGCCCTTGATTCCCTGCCTCTGGCTCCTAGTAAACCTGACAGATACTGCAGGGTTCCTGAGTCCCACAAGTTGTTTTTCAAAAATCCTGTTGCAGCTCCAGAAACCATTTCTCAGGGCCCCAGGGGCATTAAGGCTTATACTGCTAAAAATCCCACCCCTTCTGATAGAGACTCCAGGGCACTGAAAAGATGGGGTAAGAAAGTTTGTACTTCTGCAACCTTGGCTATCCAGGCTTTAAACTGCCAATTTCATATGTTAAAATATCAACAGTATATTATTGGACTGCTTAAACATAAAATGATGTTGATTTCTGACACTGTGGAAAATAGATTTACAGGATTTATTGCATTCTGCTGAACAAGTTGGAAAACATATTTTGCAATGTGGTTTTGATTCTTTAGAGGCCTCCTGCAGGACTGCTGTTACTTGGTCTTTGCTTAGAAGGCATGCTTGGCTTAAGGAGCAATCTTTGCCTGATCATGCTAAAGCGAAATTGTTGGATGATCCTTTAAATCAGGATCGCCTGTTTGGCAATAAGGCTGAAGAAGTTCTAAAAAGGATGGAAGATCAAGCTAAATCTGTGCAAACTGTTAAAGATTTCTTACAAGTGCCACCTCCAGGATTTAGTAGGCACACTGGCCTTCTAAGAACTGGTCTTTTCCAGCTCCTTCCAGATCCTCTCAAGCTAAACCTAGACACACCAAAAGCACCAGGTTTCAGTCCCAGGGGGCTCTCAGAACTAAGCAATGGGGGGCCTCCACTTCCAGATCTGGAAATAACAAGACACTCTCCTATGGTAAACAGTCTCAATTACTTGCTTTTAAAATTACCAAGCACTTACCTTTTAGCCGCCCCTTTGTGGGGAAAGATTTATCTTCATGCAAAGAACAGAGAACTCATAACCCAGGACAAATGGGTTTTAAATACAGTGTCCCAGGGATACAGATTTCATTTCTACATATTGCCAACACCAAATGGGTAGCCAGACCTGCCCAAAAATCAGTGGGCAGAGGCTCAAAAACAAGTACTTTCCCTCTTAAACATGGGGGCTATTCAACCAGTACCAGAAGAGGAAAAGGGACAAGGTTTCTATTCCAGGCTTTTTCTGGTATCCAGAAAAGTCAAATCATGGCGTCCAATTCTGGACCTGTCTACTCTAAACACCTTTCTGGACATTCCAAAATTCAAGATGCTGACTCTTCACCAATTTCTTCCTATGCTAGGCAAATAAACCTGGTTGGCAACTCTAGATTTAAAAGAAGCATACCTGCACATCCCAATCAGGGAATCTTGCTGAAGATACCTACGCTTCAAAGCAGGCTAGTTGCTTTACCAGTTCTCTGGGCATTCACAAAGTGCCTTGCTCCAGTTTTTGCATTTTGTAGGCAAATAAATATTCAAATATATCCATACCTGGACGATTGTCTAATTCAGGCGGAAAACCAGGCCATACTTTTATAAATCATCTGGCGTTTGCAAAAAGGGTTCTAACTTGTCTGGGGTACACCATAAACGAAAATAAATCACAACTGTTACCCTCTCAACAGATTACATTCCTGGGTGCAAGCTTGAATACAACTGCCCAGATGGCTTTCCTCACTCCAGCGAAGCAAATTCATTTGGTAACTTACTTCAGACAAGTGGCCACAAAAACCCTGCTATCTGCAAGACAAAATACTGCAAGCCTTGGGGTTCATGGCCTCCTGCATTCTTCTAATTCCATATGCAAGACTGAATATGAGGAAAATACAGTGGTACTTAAAAAGCCTATGGAGTCAACATGGTCACAGCCTGGAAACGATTCCTATCATACCTTGCCTACGCCTGGAATTCCTATGGTGGGCAGAGGCCTGCCACCAAAACAAGGGACTGCCATTCACACTACCCCCTTCCGTCCAAACCCCTGACTACAGATGCATCAGACTATGCATGGGGGGCTCATCTGGCAGGGAAGTGCATTCAGGGCAAATGGAACCCAAATCAGATACACCTGCATATCATTCAAAAATAAATGTTAGCTGTACATAATGCTCTGACAGCCTTCAGGGACTACATTTTTCCAAGACAACTAATGGTACAGACGGACAACACCACATTTATGTGGTACACAAACAAGCAGGGGGTACACATTCTTACTCCCTCTGTAGACTAGCCATGGCATTGTGGAACACAGCCTTGTGCTATCAAGTGCACCTACAAGCTCAATTCCTGCCAGGAAAATTGAATACACTGGCAGACGGACTAAGCAGAAATTTCATTGACCCACATGAGTGGAAACGGGAACCACGGATTTTCAACATGTTGACAAGCAAATGGGGGAGCCCAGACGTAGATCTAATTGCCTCCCCCAGAACTACTAGTTGAACAAGTTTTGCACAAGGACTCCCCACAAAGGAGCCTGGAAAGTGGATGCTCTGTCCTTCACCTGGAAAAACCTGTCAGTCTACACCTTTTCCCCTCTGCCTCTGCTCTCCAAAGTTCTGCTAAAAGTCAAACAAGACAAACCAAGAATGATTTTGATTGCTCCAAACTGGCTGCGCCAACACTGGTACCCACTTCTGCACAGTGTGTCGCAAATATCTCCATGGCACCTGCCTCAGACCCCTTCCTTGCTGTCTCAGCAGGAGAACCAAATTCTGCACCCTCAGCTTCTAACATTGAATCTTGCAGCCTAGCTAATCACGTAAATTCACCCTTGTCAGCCCTCAGCAAACCTGTGATCAATGTCATCTTGGAGGCGAGAAGACCTAGTACTAGAAAATCTTATGCTGACAAATGGAAAACATTCTGTGCCTGGAACCAATCTTTAGGGATGAGCACAGCAGCGCCCAATTTACCTCAGATTTTGCAGTACTTAACTGAGATGCTTCACAAGGTCCTGTCTTTTTCCTCTATTAAAATCCACGCTTCAGCTATTTAAGCTCACTATAACACAGAACCACCCCTCTTCTCTCATCCACTGCTCAAGCAGTATCTGACAGGGGCAAAGAACTTGAGACCACCTAGGAGAGCTCCTACCCCTGCCTGAGACCTTAACTTTGTTTTGGAGAAGCTCACTCTACCTCCTTTTGATCCAGCTGCTACTGCAAACTTAAAATTTCTTTCTTGGGAAACAGCCTTCCTTTTAGCAATCACTTCAGCTAGAAGGATATCTGAATTACAGGCCCTTATGGCAGTGGAGCCTTTAATCATCTTTCATGCGAACAGGGTATCTCTGAGGACCAATCCATCCTTCATGCCCAAGGTGGTTTCCAGTGTCCCTCTTAATCAGTCCATTTATTTGCCAACCTTCTTTCCCAATCCACAGAACAAAGGGGAACGGATTTTGCATTCCTTGGACGTGCACATACAACTTAGATTCTACTTGGATAGGACTAAATCTCGAAGAAAATCTGAACAATTGCAGGTAGCATTTGCTGCAGGAGCAGAGGAGAAGGCTATTTCAAAACAAACCATTTTTAAATGGATAAGCCATTGCATTCATTTCTGCTATAAGCACCATGGAAAACCTATCCCCCAGGGGATCAGATCTCACTCCACCAGGGCTGCATCTACTTCTGCAGTCTTTCTCAGAGGTGTTCCTACCAGGGATATTCTAGAAGCTGCTGCCTGGAGTTCTGTACATACTTTCACCAACCATTATCATTTACCAGTTTTCTCTAAATCCAGAGCTGGCTTTGCTACTGCTGTCTTGCAGGGCCTTATAGCTGGCCCTAATGCTGTATAAACGCCTCCTCCCAACCATAGCTTGGGGAATCTACCCAAATGTAATGACTGCAACAGTGAAACACGAAGAACATAGTACAGATGTCCTTCAAGAATTCAACTGCAGTCATAACATATGGGTTGTCCTGCCTCAGGCAGCCCTCGGTTGGCCGGATTCCAAAGTCTGGGTCCGGCGTCGGCTGGTGTCGCCTCCTCTCCGACGTCAGAACGGCTGGAGTATAAAGGCATCGGCCGACGCCATCTTCTTCAGTCTTTCTTGCCGCGCGGTGCCCTAAGGAGAAGCAGTTCGCAAGTGCCGGTCGATCAGCTCCTGTGTTTTCAGTACCGAAGTCATCTAAAAGCTAAGTACCCCGTTGGGGAACATTTTTTTTCTTGCCTCAGCCGATGTCAGAACAAATTGAGAAAGTTAATAATAGTTTGTATTGTGGTAAACAAATACCTCATAAGGACTTCCATTCTCATTGCCTCCCTTGCCTGGGCCCAGACCACGACGTCTCGGCCAGTGCTGCCTGTGCTCGCTTTAATAAGCGCGCTCTCAGGCGCCGGGCAGAATTTGCCGAAGACTTTTTCGGCGAATCTTTCGCTTGTATCATGCCGTCGGAACAACCGACAACTCAATCTACCAAAAAACGAAAGGACCGGGACCGACATCCTCGGCCCGCGTCCTCCACCGATACTCCTCCTAAACCCTCCGCGAGTGCTTCGGTCCCTTTGGAAGAGGTAATTCAACCGCTCCAGGCCGACGACACAGCGTTACCATGGCCTTCGGTCTCGGAGTCTACACCGGTGCCGGTTGTTGATTTTCCTCCAGAAACCGAAGTTCTGGATCTACCCGACACCATTCCTGTGGACAAGGTTACTCCTGCACGTGGGGCAGCTAGGCCTCCTGTATCCATGTCCATCAAGGCCTTTGCACGTGCTAAGGCCGCCAGCCAGACCAAGGCCCATCCTAAACCTGCTGCCCAGGCCCCTTCTGATATACAGATCATGTCTCTTGCTGCAGATCTTATTTCCCTTCTCAGGGGGTCTCAGTCTCATCCAGACAGAGGTTCTCAGCCGCCTGCAGAGAAAAGGCCCAGAATTGAGCAGGCCGACAACCTCTCTTCAGATGAAGCCTCTGGGGATTCTGAACATTCTGATACCAAAGAAGAATCCTTCCAGGCCTATGAGGACTCTGATGCTGAGGAATCAATTCCCTCTGCCTCTCCTCCAGAGGATTTTTCTTTCGGTGAAGTCCTACACTCTATGAGAGAGCATTTTAAATGGCAGGGTCAGGAATTCTCTGATTCCAGGAAAAGGCTATGTACCTTCCTCAAGCTACCCCAGCACAGACCTTTAGCTATCCCTCCAGTTATGGATGTCCTGGATGATGTCTTCTCCGACTCCACTGCTAACCCTGATTCTCTCCCTCCTGCTCCTGTCAAGCCAGACAGATGATATAGGGTCCCTGACACCCACAAACATCTCTTTAAGGCCCACTCTGTGGATCTAGAAACTATTTCACAGGGCCCCAAGGGAGTGGCTACTTCCACTGCCAAAAATCCACTGCCAGCAGATAGGGAAGCTAGGTCCCTGGAGAGATGGGGTAAAAAAGTTTATACCTCTACCACCCGAACCATGAGGTCACTTAACCTTTTTCATATGTTTCAGTACCAGGATTTTTTACTGGATGATTTACAAAAAAAGCTAGCCTCTCCTGAGCCTATTGATAGAAAGGCATTGCAGGATCTAGTACATAACACTCAACAGATTAGCAATCATTTTCTTCAGTGTGGTTATGATGCATTGGAGGCTTCATGTAGGGCAGATATGACTGGGGCTGTTATACGGAGATATGCTTGGTTAAAAGAACAGCCACTGCCAGACCATGTTAAAGTAAAGTTACTGGATGCACCTCTGGAAAAACAGAAGCTTTTTGGTGCTAATGCACAAGATGTGTTGAAGTCCATTGAGGAAAAAGCTAAATCAGTACAGACAGTCAAAGATTTCCTCCAGGTTCAGCCACCCAGATTTAGTAGGAATTGGCCTTCAAAGAATTGGTCCTTTCCAGACACTGACAAGTTTCAAAGGGGAACAAACAGGCGTGCCCGAGGTAGAGGGCAATACCGAGGCTACTACAGGGGCCGCCAATGGCAACCACCAAATCAAAGAAGTGGCGCAGGCAGTCCAGCTGCACCACAAGGACAACCACAATGACTTGACTTTCATACCGCCAACAAAGGCTCAAAGAGAAGCACCTTTGGGTGGAAAATTATCCTTATTCTCAGAAAACTGGCATATCTTAACCAAGGACAACTGGATTCTGGATTTAATAGACAAAGGTTACAGATTCCACTTCCATACTTTACCAGCAAGACAAGGCATGCCAAACCTGCCACTTCATCAAAGGGCAGAGGCACTCATTCAAGTTTCAAAGCTGTTAAATATAAAAGCAATAGAAAAGGTCCCTCCACAGGAACAAGGCCAGGGATTTTATTCAAGACTGTTCCTTGTTCCAAGAAAGGAAAACAAATGGAGGCCTATACTGGACTTGTCTACTCTAAATGCTTATCCCATTGTGCCAAAGTTCAAGATGCTGACGTTGCAGCAACTCCTTCCCATGCTGGGCAAGGGGTCTTGGCTGGTCACTCTGGACCTCAAGGAGGGCATACCTGCATGTCCCAATCAGACAAAGCTGCAGAAGATACCTCAGATTTCTTGCAGGGGCAGAGCATCATCAATTCTCAGCATTGCAGTTTGGCTTATCTACTGCGCCCAGAGTGTTCACAAAATGCCTGGCATCAGTAGTGGCACACTGCAGACTCCAGGGCTTTCAAATATACCCCTACCTGGACGACTGCCTCATACAAGCAGACAACAAACAAACCTTGATAGCAAACTTGGACTATGTCATTCAATTACTACAGGCCTTGGGATACACAGTCAACATTCAGAAATCAAGACTAATGCCATCCCAACAAATTATTTTCCTAGGAGCCAAACTGGACACAAAAACACAAATGGCTTATCTCACAGAGGAAAAGCAACAGCAGTTACTAGAGTACTTCAAAGGCCTGGCAAAACTCTCCCAGCTGACTGCAAGGAAAATCCTGCAGGCCCTGGGGTTCATGGCATCTTGCATTCTTCTGATACCTTTGGCAAGACTTCATATGAGAAAGCTGCAATGGTACTTAAAAAGCTTATGGTCCCAACACAGCCAAAGCCTAGAGGACGTAGTCCCACTCATTCCATGTCTGCAAAGAGAATTTTTGTGGTGGGCTCAAGCAAGTCAGTCAAACAAAGGCATGTCTTTCAACAAACCTCAAGCAGGTCAAATGATTACAACAGACGCCTCAGACCATGGATGGGGGCCGCACATGGAGGGCAGATGCATTCAAGGTCAATGGACACCAAGGGAAAGGCATCTGCACATAAACCAAAAAGAGGTGTTGGCAGTGATACATGCAATCGAGACTTTCGAAAAATCACTTCAACAAGGACATTTGCTAATAAGGACAGACAACACCACTGTTATGTGGTACATAAACAAGCAGGGAGGCACTCATTCTTATCCCCTCTGCAGACTAACAATGATTCTCTGGGAAAAATCCCTAAGTCTGAAGATACATCTGCAATCCCAGTTTGTGCCGGGCAAGGACAATGTACTGGCGGACAAGCTGAGCAGAAATTTCTTGGATCCACACGAATGGATGCTGCATCCTCACATTTTCTCACAAATAACAAGGACATGGGGAAGACCGGACATAGATCTCTTTGCTTCTCACATGAATCATCACCTGGAAAAGTTCTGTACAAGGACCCACCATCCTCTAGCCTGGAAAACGGATGCTGTCTCCTTCAGCTGGAATTCCCTAACAATTTATGCATTCCCTCCTCTACCACTGCTGACCAAAGTGATACTGAAGATCAAAGCAGAACAACCAACAGGCATTTTGATAGCTCCAGACTGGCCAAGGCAGCACTGGTACCCATTGCTGTTGAGCATAACTCTGACCAAGCCGTGGCCTCTACCCCTATGGCCTCTGCTTTTAACACAACACAATTACAGGACTGTTCATCAAAACCTGAAAACATTGCATCTGACAGTCTGGAGGTTACCATAACTCCTTCCGATATCTCTCTTTCCAAAAAAAGTTCAAGAGATCTTACTGGAAGCATGCAGACCTTCCACCAGAAAAACCTATTCAGCCAAGTGGAAGAGATTCACCATCTGGAATGCTAACAGGGGTCAGGATGCAACAGTATTGAGTATACCTCAGATATTGGAATACTTGGCAGAAATGTTTCATACTGGTCTCTCATATTCTTCCATAAAGATTCATGCCTCAGCAAACTCAGCAAAATACAATTGTGATCCACCTGTGTTTTCACATCCCTTGCTAAGACAGTTCCTAAAAGGGATAAAGAATATCAAACCTCCCAGGAAACCACCAGTACCTGCATGGGACCTCAATTTCGTCTTGGAAAAATTAACACTTCCTCCCTTTGAACCAGCAGCAACTTCAGAAATGCAATTTCTCTCATGGAAAACTGTTTTCCTATTGGCAATCACATCAGCAAGAAGAGTCTCGGAGATACAGGCACTCATGGCAGTACCTCCTTTTCTCATTTTTCATCAGGACAGAGTCTAAGACCCAATCCTTCATTCATGCCAAAAGTAATTTCTAGGGTGTCTCTAAATCAAGCCATTCACCTGCCTACTTTCTTCCTCAAACCTCAAAACAGGGGGGAAGCACTGCTGCATACTTTGGACATACACAGACAACTACGCTACTACTTGGACAGAACTAAGGCCACCAGAAAGTCTGACCAACTGTTTGTAGCCTATGCTACTGGAGTACAAGGGAAAGCGATCTCCAAACAATTTCCAAATGGATTGGACACTGCATCAGATTCTGCTATTCTTTTCATGGAAAAGGTGTGCCAGCCAATATTAGGCCACACTCCACCAGAGCTATAGCCACTTCCACAGCTTTCCTAAGAGGAGTGGTGACAAAGGACATTCTAGAGGCTGCTACATGGAGCTCCGTGCATACATTTACAAAGCACTACAATTTGCCTTTATACTCCAGATCCTGAGCAGGCTTTGCTTCGGCAGTCCTGCAGGGCATTTTAGCTACACCATCACTTTCTTAGTTCCAACCACCCCCAGCTTGGCTATGGTATTCAACCCATATGTTATGACTGCAGTTGCATTCTTGAAGGACATAGTACAGTTTTGTACCTACCATAAATGTAGATGTCCGATAGATATGCAACTGCAGTCGGATTTTCCCACCCTCCTACCCCTCTGCAACCTTCTTTATGGGTCCACTACCCCTATTCCTATTAGCTGGGGGTATCTCCTATGGTGTAGCTGTTTATTACTGTTGTGCATGTCTGGAATTGTTTATCCATTCACCAAATTTAGCCTTCCTAGGAGGGCACCTGGCATCTGGGGCAAGAAACACTGAAGAAGATGGCGTCTGCCGATGCCTTTATACTCCAGCTGTTCTGACATTGGAGAGGAGGCGACACCAGCCGACGCCGGACCCAGACTTTGGAATCCGGCCGACTGAGGGCTGCCTGATGCAGGACAACCCATATGTTATGACTGCAGTTGCATATCTATCGGGCATCTACATTTATGGTAGGTACAAAACTGTACTTTGTGTACCCTTACCATAAATGTAGATGTTAGACTGTATTCACTGTTGCAGTCCTGATTACCCTCCAGCCCCCTACTTTTCTCTGGCTATACCTCTACTTTCTTTTACTATGCTTAAGTCTTTTTGGTGTATTTGCTTTTGGTTGGAGGTATATTTTTGTATTTTTAATTTTATTTGCTCCCTATTAGGGGGGCATCTGACATCTGGGGCAAGAAAAACTGATGTGATGGTGTTAGATGCATGTTTTATACCCTTGATGACCTGACGTCATGGAAGAAGGGACAGCAACTGATGCAGGACCGAAGACTTTGTTAATCAGGCCGACAGAGGGCAACCTGCCAACAGATTACCCAAATGTAATGACTGCAACAGTGAATACACTCGAACATTTATATTTATGGTAAGTGTACACAACTGTACTTTCAGAAGCCCAATCTGAAGTCTTCAGTAGAATGGAGGAAGGGTGACAGGTTATGCAAGGTGTAAAGCAAGTCTCCTTTTCCATCCAGTTTATCTGATCGGACTGTTATCTGACGATGGCCGGTCATACTCAGTCCACGAGCCCCACCTTCTGTGACAGTAACTCCCTGCTCTGACATCCTCTCCTGTAGGTATCCTTTCAGACTATCAAGTTCAGGTCATGGTCTGACTGCTCTGATGTCCTCTCCTGTAGATATCCTTTCAGACCATCAAGTTCAGGTCATGGTCTGACTGCTCTATCAGCAGTGTATCTTTTTAGAAGAATAGTTTTTTCTTAAAATTTATGTACTTGCTTGCTGTGCCTTTTCTGTGTCTTCATTTTAGTACCAGTCTTTTGCTGTAGTTAGCTTGTAGATTGAAGTATTTCTTTCTTATTAGGTAGATAGGTTATGTTAGGTGTTTCTTGCTTTAGTGGGGAATACGTTTTTTCTGCCCAATTAGGCCAGCAGAATTTTCTTTGGCATGTTTCCATCCTCTTGTCTGAGCCTCACCATTCCATGCCCGATTCTTGGATCCGATGACTGTTAGGGAGGTCATCTAAGCCACCCTTATTGGCTTCTTGTTAATCTGTTAGATCTTTTTGGAGCCTCAAACCGTCAGATAGGAAGCATCTAAACTGAGTCTGCCTTCATGGCCATATGCAGCTAAGAATCATCCCTTCTTCGGCTACCAGTATTGCAGATATCCTTTTACTCCAATGTTGCAGTATTCACTAGTGGGGTTACCCTTCTTCCCATCAGCTTTTACGGCCAGGTTTCCAAAGTTTTTCCAGTCCCTGGGGGTACGTTGGACGTCTGACTTGTTGGCAGGTTCGTGGGCCATAAATGTGACGTCTGTGTGCACCAGTTCTCAGAACTTTTCAGCTGTATGCCAAGTGTTCCTGCTACTTGTAGATGTCTGATCAGTTTTGCATTAAAATAAGTACCCCATTGGAGATTTTCTTCAGTCCTTTTGTATTTACTGTAGTCTGTTAATGTTCATTAAAAGCAAGTGGAACTGTGGTCGCCAGATTCCCCACAGATACCCATGACCAGTGTCTCTCTTTTGGGTAGAGATCACTGTTATAAAAACTGCACCATTTGTAAGTCATTCATCCCCAAGACCCTTTGACACCGACTTGAGGACCTTGAATTATACCTTGAAAAACAGTGCCTTAGACAGATTGCTTTCGGAATGGAAGGCGCTTCCATGCCCCATGCAAACCACCCAGGAAGCGGGCCAAGACCCCGAGGCCATCTACTTCCACCACGCCTCCCTCAGACAATTCTACGCCTGTAGCCACCATTAGCTTGGCTGAGGAACCGGCGTCTGCCACTTGGGATAAAGTGGAGTACCTATCAGGAAGCTGCATAATCCAAAGTGGACAACATTTCCTGGGAGGATATCCCAGCACCCGATTCAGATGCCAGAGGGAAGCAGCTTCTGGAAATCCTCAGCCGCTCCTTCTATTACTTCAAGGCCGATCGACATCCAGATGCTGGCTAAGCCTACAAAGAAAAAACAGAAGACAAGGCGCATCATCTCAACCCTGGCGACCTTGCCAGACTGGCAGCCCTTCAGTCAGAGCCTCTACAGTGTCTTCCTGGCCCTTAAGGCTATGCCACACATCTCATGTTGCTCCACCTCTTCTTAGTCCCAGGCCTATTCAGCAGAAGACTACTCCTAGCCAACTTGCCAAAGAGGAAATGTGTGACTCCTCTGAGGACTGCTTGTCCTACTCTTCACGAATTTATTCTCCTCTGGGGGATGGATCCACAGAAGCCCTTGCTGAACCTGACTCCCCTGTGAAAGACCTTACCTTCTAGGACACAGTCACTCTTATGAGGTAACATTTTAAATGGGATTCTTCAGACATGTCTGAGCAACAAAAAAGATTTTATGACTTGATCCAGATGGAATCTCGTAATCCGGCTCCTGTTCCTCCTGTCCATCTTGCCTTCCTGGATGCTTTTGCACCTGCAAGCAGAAACACAGATTCCCAGCCACCTGCGCTGAGATGGGCAGACCGGTTGTTTAGGGTACGTGATGCAGAAAATTTCCTTTTCATATGCCCAGCAGCCATTTCTGTTGCTGTGGACAGGGCTACCAAACTTCTCCCTACTACCACTGTCCTGCCTGCAGAGAAAGCAAGGCCATGGAGAGGTGGGGGAAGATGATGTACACTTTGTCTACCCTAGCCTTTAAGGCTACAAATTACCAGTCACACATGGCCAAATACTCCTTAGCCTTACTGGATAAAGCTTCTAAGGACCTCGATGAGATTCCTGACTGCTCTGCAAAGGCATCCCTATCTTCCCTGCTTCGGCTCATCTCCCAAGTCAATAAACATTCCCTAAGGAGTGCATGTGATGCAGTGCAGGCCTCTGCCAGGTCAGCTGCATCTGCCTCTGTATTGAGGAGATGCTCTTGGCTGCGTCTTCAGCCCCTATTGGATGACTTTAAGTCCAAACTCTTGGATGCGCCTTTGGATCACTCAGCCTTTTTTGACTAAAAGGTAGCTGATCTCCAAGTAACTTCAGCAAAAAGGGTAAGGACTCCACGATCTAAAGCATCTTATCTCTCCAATCCCAAAATTTCAGAGGAACTACCTAGCCAAGACAGAATTTATAAGGAAGTCTTGTAGGACCTCTGCTCCCCCCAGGTCTAGAGGACCACACAGGAGACGGGCTACTTCCCCCATAGGACTCTTCAGGCCACTGCGCAGAGACCCCCCTTTCCAGAAAGGGCAAACAGCTTCTGACTGCCTGCCTCCCCCCCCGCCCCATACCTCTATCCTCCTGTCTCTCTCACTGCCTCCCTGCATAGGCCCAAATGGGTTTCGTCTATCCTCAAGGAGGGTTACTTAGTCTTGGATGTCTCCTCCTCCAAAACTTCATATACCATTATCTCCCCCCTATAAATGGTTCCTCCTTCCCAAGGTCCTAAACATCCTGTTGCTCCAAGGCACTATAGAACTCGTATCCCCATCTGCTCAAGGAAAAGGCTTCTACTGCAGAATTTTTCTGGTGCCCAGGAAGAAGAAACCATCTAAACCCATCTTAGGCCTTTCTCGCCTCAACCCATTTCTGAAGGTTCCCTCCTTCAGGATATTTAACCATTCTCTTTCCCCTCATCCTTTCCCTGGCCATAATGGTGACCCTGGACATCAAGGAGGCCTCTCTACATATTCCCATAAAACCGTCCTCCAGAAAATTCCTCAGAGTCAAAGGCATGCTCCTTGCATTTTCAGTTCTGTGTCTTGCTCTTTGGACTCTCCACTGCACCAAGAGTATTTTCAAAATGCCTAGCCCCAGTCATTGCTTACTGCAGAACAAGAGGTATGCAAATTCTCCTATACCTACATGACCTGCTCTTTCAAGCAGCAGACAGACAAACCCTCCTTGCCCACACAAAGATCCTCCCGTTCCTGCTGCAGTCTCTAGGGTTCCTCATAAACTTCCCCAAATCCAAACTAAATCTGACACCAGACATTGTCTTCCTAGGATGCTGAGTCAGAACAGACCTCAGGATGGCCTTCCTACCTCAGGAAAAAGTGCTTTCCCTGACCCATTTCCTTCACTCTGCCCTCCTTTCACCCACCAGACTGCGAGAGAATTCCTCAGACTTCTTGGGCACATGGCTGTCACTATTCCCATGCTACCACTGGCAAGATTACACCTGAAAAAGATGCAGTGGTATCTTCGCTCAGTATGGGCCCAGCAGTCGCAACCCCCCTAGAGTTCAGAATTCCACTTCTACCCTGCCTCCACCAAGCGCTGAAGTGGTGGCTGGCCTAGGTGGCCCTAAACCCAACGTTGGACACAAGAACAGTGCAAGGTTTGTGGAGAGAAACTCAAACAATGGCATCAACATCAAGGAAATGTCAGCCATACTTCTGGGCCTGCAGGCCTTTCTACCTTTCCTCAGACAGGGCATTTCGAAGATCTTTACAGACAACACCACAGTGATGTAGTACCTGAACAAGCAAGGAGGGATGAAGTCCTACCTCCTCTGCAGGCTAGCCCTACCGGTAATGGTAATGGGATCTAGCTGTCTTACAGGAGATCTCCCTCCAGGCAGCCTACATAAAGTCCCAACACAATTGTCAGGCAGACTCCTTAAGCAGAACCTCCTCAGATAGTCACAAATGATGCTGTCAACAGAGGTATTCCTAGATCTGATCCATAGGTTGGGTGTTCCACAGATGGACCTGTTCGCTTCCTCCACAAACAGGCAACTGCAGAGCTATTGCTCCAGAAATCATGACCCAAAGGCTCTTAAAACAGATGCCTTCTTAATGTCTTCGAACGGGAGATTCCTGTATGCTTTCCCCCCTTCCCTCTAATTCAGAGTCTTACTGAAAATTTAGCAGGACTCACCAAAAATCTTGTTGGTGACCCCCTGTTGATCAAGGCAGCACTGGTTCCCCTACTTTCTTCTATCCAAGGGCAATTACCACAAGTTACCCCCCCTCAGTGGATCTACTCGCACAGCACCAGGGGACACAGATTCACTCACAGTTGAGATCCCTGCACCACTCCCTGGAGGTGATGGGATTCCGATTCCCTTCAGACTCGTGTACAATGAGGATGTGCTCTGTCCTGCAGGAGGCCAGGAAACCAAACACAAAGAAAGCTTCTCTCTCTAAATGGAGAAGCTTTTCTATCTGGTGTTACAAAAAAACAGGTAAAGCCACTGGACAGTGACCTGCCTCTTATTCTGTCTTACCTATGTGAACTGCTGAAGACAGGCTTGACTTACTCCTCCCTAAAAGCACAACTGTCTGCCATTTCTGCCTGCCTGCCTGTGGGGCCTCCACTAGCTGACAGACTTCCAGCCCACCTGTTTCTAAGTGGTGTTTTACACTTAATACCCCCCAGAAAACCGACTCCTCCTCCCTTGGATCTTAACTGTGTGCTGGAAAAACTCTCTACCACCCTTTGAACCAGCTGGCAAGGCTGACTTGAAATTTTGCACTTGGAAAACAGTTTTGCTAGTAGCTTTGACTTAAGCCAGGAAGGTTTCAGATCTCCAAGCCGATGTCCTTCAAGAATGCAACTGCAGACATAACATATGGGTTGTCCTGCCTTAGGCAGCCCTCGGTCGGCCGGATTCCAAAGTCTGGGTCCGACGTCGGCTGATGTCGCATTTCTCTCCGACGTCAGAGCGGCTGGAGTATATAAGCATCAGCCGACGCCATTTTCTTCAGTCTTTCTTGCCGCGCGGTGCCCGAAGCAGAAACAGTTCGCAAGTGCCGGTCGGTCAGCTCCTGTATTCTTCGAATCCGAAGTCATCAAAAAAGCTAAGTACCCCATTGGGGACCTTTTCTTGCCTCAGCCGATGTCAGAAATTACTGAAAAAGTTAATAATTGTCTGTCTTGTGGTAAACAAATACCTCATAAGGATTTCCACTCTTACTGACTTCCTTGCCTTGGCCCAAACCACAACGTCTCGGCCTGTGTCGCCTGTGCTCGCTTCAATAAGCGCACTCTCAGGCGCCGGGCGGAGTTCGCTGAAGACTTTTTCAAGAAAAAATGTGCTTATACAATGCCGTTGGAACTTCCGACATCGCAAACTCCCAAGAAACGAAAAGACCGGGACCGACATCCTCGGCCCACGTCTACCACCGACTCCACGCCAAAACCTACCGCGAGTGCTCCGATTCCCCCTGAGACTGTTATTCCACCGCTCCGAACCGAAGACACCGCATTACCGACGACTCCGATACCAGATACCTCTCCGCCAGTTATAGATTTTCCTCCGGATACTGAAACCGAGGAAATGCCCGAGACCATTGCTGTAGATAAGGTCACTCCTGCACGTGGAGCTGCCAGGCCTCCTATGGCCATGTTTATTAAGGCCTACACTCGGGCTAAGGCAGCCAGCAAGACCAAGCACCTTACAGCTAAAGCCTTACCTCAGCCTACTCCTGAGACACAAATCATGTCTATGGCCGCAGACTTAATTTCCATGATTAGAGGTTCACAGGCCCATCCTGAGAGAGGATCCCAGCCTCCTCCTGATAAGAGGCCCTGGGTTGAAACCTCTGACCCTATCCCTTCAGATGAAGATTCTGAGGACTCTGTCCACTCCGATGGCCAGGAAGAGCTCTTCCAGACCTATGAGGACTCGGATGCAGAGGATTCCATCCCCTCGGCCTCCCCTCCTGAGGATATTTCTTTTAGGGAAGTTCTGCATAACATGAGGGAACATTTCAAGTGGCAAGGCCAGGAATATTCTGATTCCAGAAAGCGCCTTAGAATCTTCCTTAAAAAGCCCCAGCACAGGCCCTTAGCTATTCCTCCTGTGCTTGATGTTTTGGATGATCTATATTCTGACTCCAGTGTTACCCCTGATTCTCTTCCTCCTGCTTTACCCAAGCCAGACAGATATTACAGGGTCCCAGAAACACATTCCCATTTATTCAGGGCCCATACTGTTGATTTAGAAACTATTTCTCAGGGACCTAAAGGTGTTTCAGCTTCCACCTCTAAAAATCCCTTGCCTTCCAACAGGGAAGCTAGGTCATTAGAGAGATGGGGGAAAAAGGTCTACACCTCCACTACTTTATCTATGAGAGCTTTGAATTGCCTCTTTCATATGTTACAATATCAGGATTACCTGTTAGATGATTTACAGAAAACATTGGCCTCTCCTGATCCTTTAGACAGGAAGTCTTTGCAGGAAGCTGTACATAATTCTCAGCAAGTCAGCAGTCACTTTCTGCAGTGTGGATATGATGCATTGGAAGCTTCATGTAGGGCAGCTATGACAGGGGCAGTCATTCGTAGACATGCATGGTTAAAAGAACAACCTCTACCAGATCACGTTAAGGCCAAACTTCTGGATGCACCCTTGGAAAAGAACAAGCTTTTTGGTGCTAATGCTAAAGATGTGTTAAAGTCCATCGAGCCACTTTTGAGATTTTAAGTATTTTTTCTCTGTTTATTTGCTAAGTTTTTCTGCATAGCTGCCTAGCTTGAGCATTTTCTGGCTTGTTAAACTTGATTTCTGTATTAGTAGCTGTATTTAGAGCACATCTAAAAGCTGTTTGCTGAATTTCCTGTTTGCACTTAATTTTAAATCGTTTTTTTTCTTAAAACTTGCATATTTTCTGTCCTTGACCTAGCACTCTTGTGTGGGGTCATTTACTGCACTGTTATAACTTGATATTACTTGTGAACCTCTGCTATCTCTGTAAAAAACAAAACAAAAAAAAAGTCTTGCTTTTTCCCACTTTTCTGAGAGTTAAAAGTTCAGTTACAGGCTTGCTGTTCTTGAACTGTTTGAAAGTTTCTGTGAGGCCATTTTGCTTGGGCTGAAGGAGGGTCTCTGTGTTGATCAGTGGCAGTGAATAACATTGAGCAGCTTCCCTGCCCCGTAGAGAGGTGGTTACTGACTTGAAACTGTAGTTTTATTGTCCGTTTTGGGTCTATTCCTACTTCTTTCCAGCCCCTGCTATCAAGCACGCTTTAACGTGCTTTTAGCCTGCCAAGAGCGGAGTTGCCACTAGAGCAGCAGCGGGCAGCGCCGGTTAAACAAGGTTAAACTCTTTCTGGCGCCACAAAGTCTGTTCTTCAATTTTTCCCTTAGAACTGCTCTGTTAGGAACCTAAACAGTTTACACCTTCACTAAAAAGTGCAGCACTTGTTCCAGTTAGCTTTTTCTTCTCAAAAAGCTCAGCAGTTGTCTTATAAGCATATCCCTTGTCTTATAAGCATTCTCTTTGCAGGTCAAGCACTCCTATATTATACAAATCTCTCACTAGCAAAACCCCCCGGGAGTGCCCACTTCCCTGCTAAGCCCACTACTTTTCTGTCTCATACCAACTCATAATTCTTTCTAGCATGTCGAAGGGTCAGATGCTGGCGTCCTCTCCTGCCCAGTTGGTGAATCTGGGAATTCTGAGACAATGTTACAATTGCCTCATGTACACGGACAACCCTCTCCTCCTTCCACGTAACACTAACACTTGTGAGAGATGCAGCTATTTAGCCAGACGGGAGGCTGAGCTCTCTCAACTCAGGACTGGCAAGACCAGGCAGGAGGAGAAGGCAACTACACACACCACAATACCAGTCTCACATAACTCAACCACACCACTGAATCAAACACATAAACACACTAAGACATACTCGGAGGCTCCGAGTAAAAATTTACCTAAACAGCAGAGGCCTCCAAAGCAGACACCCAAGAAACTGCAAACTCAATACACCACACAAACAACACATAAACAACAAAATCAGTGTGCAAAGCAGTCACTGCCCTTAAGGCCAAATACAACACCAAACATACTTGTCATAGGTGACTCCATAGTCAGACACACTGGCGTCCGCTCACCAGACTGAGTAAGGAGAAGGTCACAGTAAGCTGCCTGTCGGGCGCTAGAATCTGCCACATAACGCAAGCACTCAGGTCTCTCAACAGCAGGTACAAGTACGGCTCAGTCATTGTCCACGCTGGTGTCAACGACCTGAGACGTACCTCCTTGGACTACATGAAAAGAGACATTGAGGAGCTCTCTGATTATGTAGCCCAGGCAGGTATGACCCTGACCTTGAGCAGTATCCTACCTTCACCTAGAATGATGCCACAATACAGTGATAAGATGATCAGCTTTAATAATTGGCTTAAATTCTGGTGTCATTCAAAGGGGATCCAATGTCTGTCTGCCTGGGATGACATGCTGGACAAGCCACGCTGCTTCAAGGGACGGCTTGCACCTGTCACCCTAGGCTTCCGGATATTGGCAAAGGTTCTTGCCACCCCATAGTGCCTTTTTAGGCAAGGCTCAAATTCTAAACCTACCACCCTAGAACACAAAAAGGAAAAAACTAAGGGTAATGCTGCTCAATGCCAGAAGTCTCAATCTCAAGATGCACGCACTCGAGGCCCTTCTCAGTATGGAGAACATCGATGTCTGTGCTGTGACAGAAACCTGGTTCAAGGCTCCTGAGAGCAACCCAGCACTCAGGTTTCACCTCATATCATGCGTTCCGGCCCCAAAATCCGGACAACACCAAGAAAGGAGGGGGGGTGTCCATATTCATAAAGGACACCCACACCTCAAGGTTGGTGGCAATGCACGATGCATCGGAGACCATCCAGGTGCAATTAACCATAGGCAAGACTGCTCTGCAATTTGTAGCATGTTACAGGCCACCCTCTCAAACTCAGGAACCTCACATGGCCTTTCTGAAAACATTGGAGGGGATAAATGTATCTCCAAACACCATCATACTAGGTGACTTCAACTACCCTAATATAGACTGGAAACACTACTCAAGCCCAAACACTCTAGCCCAAAGGTTCCTGGAGTTCATAAACTCAAATGCCATGGAATAACTAGTCACCATCCCCACAAGAGGAGAAAACATACTTGATCTCATCATCACGAACATGGGATCACAATGTTCAACACCGGAAGTATACCCCTCACTGGTGAGATCAGATCATAAACTAATCTCGCTTGAGGTCCTCATCCCACCCCCACCTGAAATAAAAAAGACCACAGTGAAAAACTTCTCAAAAGCCGACTTCACACTTCTAAAAACTAGTGTGGTCTCCTTTAAGACCCCTGAGCCAGTGGTAAACATTACTCAAACCGCTGAATCACTTACAAATGCCTTCTACCAGCACCTACAGGACTGCATGGATCAGGCAATCCCAAACAAAACTAAGACTCTTTGTACCAAAGGCAAGCGTCCAGTCTGGTGGACCCCAGCCATAAACAAGCTCTACAACAAAAGGAGGTAGCTACTACAAGATAGAGCAAAATCCTTGAAAGGTAAGACACCTTTGATCATTATAAGTAAAAACTAAGAGCTCTCATAAAATCATCCAAGGCAAATTTTGAGAGAAAATCGCCAAGGACTCAAAAGACAATCATAAGGCCTTCTTTAGCTATGTTAGAAACCTAGGAGGAAACTCCCAGATATGCTCAGAATTAGTTCAAAATGATGTGAAGATTACTGAACCTACACACATTGCCAACATACTGGCTGACAGGTTCAGTGCAAACTTCTCCCTCCCCAAAAGGAGAGATATCTATACCAGAGGATTGTAGCCCCCAAACATCTCCAACGCCCAGGTGAGAACTGCTCTCTCCAAGGCAAAAAGCACAGCATCCATGGGACCGGATGGTGTCCCCAGCTGTGTGCTCCACTAACTCAATGAGGAATTAAACCCACAGTTAGGACAGCTGTTTAATCTTAGCCTCACCTCAGGATACGTACCCAAGGAGTGGCGCACGGCGACTGTGGTCCCACTTCACAAGGCGGTGCCTCCACCGACCCTGGAAATTACCGTCCCATTAGCTTGACAAGCCTTATCTGCAAAGCCATGGAGAGGATCATAATGGAACTCATAAATAAAGACATAGGGAACTTGCAGACTTTGGATCCAACCCAGTTTGGCTTTGTCAAAGGCAGATCATGCCTTTTAAACTTGGTTGACTTTTTCGAGACAGTCACCAAGGCCATTGATGAGGGAAAGGCAGTCCATACAGCCTACCTCGACCTGGCAAAGGCCTTTGACACAATACCCCACTCAGGTATCATCGAAAAACTCATCAGCTTGAATGTAAACCCATACATCACAAGATGGGTTGCAAACTGGCTAAGTGACAGAACCCACAGGGTCAGAGTTGCTGGAGCCATGTCAGACTCAAAGCCTGTCACAAGTGGTGTCCCACAGGGCTCAGTCCTGGGTCCACTCTTGTTCGGCATCTACTTTTCTGAAGTACAAGCAAACACAGGAGGGTTATGGCTGACAAAGTTTGCAGATGACTGCAAACTGCCATAGTCGAAAACACATCTGACACAGATATCCTTCAGAAGGGCCTCACAGAAACGGATAACTGGTGCCAGAGCCATGGCCTAAAGTTAAACGCCAAGAAAAACAAGGTTACCCCTAGCTACCATATAGGTGGCAATCCACTGAGCACAGAAGAAGTCATCAGGGATCTGGGGACCCAGGTTGACAGTAGCCTTCGCTTGACACTCATGTTGCTAAAGTAGTTAGGAAAACCTTCTACATTGCCCACCTGATCATGAAGGGATTCACATCTAGATCAAGGGAGGTCATCATCCCCTGTACTCATCACTCATTAGACCTATGATTGAGTACAATGCCCCATTCGGAATGTATCTGACCCGACACCTACAGCAGCTGGAAAGGCCCCAAAAGTTCCTCACCAAAAGGATAAAGGGTCTCAAAAATATGTCTTATGCTGCCCGACTGAAAGAACTCCAGCTCTATTCAGTCTCATACCGCTTGCTCAGAGGTGACCTGTGCCTGACATATAAGGCCATGTCAAACCCAGATTTGATGAATATGCTTCACCTCAAAAAATCTAGATCCCTCAGAACCACAAGGGCGGGAGACTTAAACCTTGACACGGCTATTAATAGAACGTTCTGGAGGGACAGATTCATCACCCAGAGACTCCCTATGCTGTGGAACAAAATCCCGGTACATGTGAGGCAGAGCACATCGCTGGCCTTGTTCAAGAGGAATCTTGACCAATGGATGGGAGATCGCAGATATACCCCAGGGATTACTTCAGTGTCACTGCTTGACAGAGGCACAACAAAATAATAGGCATAGTTTTATTCAAACTAAAGGGGTGGCGAAAGCCACATAACTATGGGCTAGGCTTATAAATGCCCTTGGGCAGATAGCCTAGTATGAACCTATGAAAAAGCAAAATCAGTTCAGACGGTCAAAGATTTCCTTCGGGTTCAGCCCCCCAGATTCAGCAGAAATTGGCCTTCAAAAAACTGGTCCTTTCCTAATCCTGAAAAATTTCAAAGGGGTAAAAACAGGCGTGGCCGAGGAAGAGGACAATACAGAGGTCCTTATAGGGGACGACAATGGCAGCCAGCAAACCAAAGAAGTGACACAGGGGTCTCCCCTGCCCCACAGGCACAATCTCAATGACTTTCCTCTACGTCCGCCGACCAAGGAGCAAATAGAAACTCCCTTGGGCGGAAAATTATCTCTGTTTTCAGACAATTGGCACAGATTGACAAAAGACAAATGGATTTTGGACATTATAGACCAAGGTTACAGGTTCCATTTTCATACCTTACCAAGAAAACAAGGCATGCCAAACCTACCACAAAACCAGAGGGCAGAGGCTATCAAACAAATTTCTCTGCTTGCTCAGGTAAAAGCAATAGAAAGAGTACCACAACAAGAACAAGGCCAGGGGTTTTACTCAAGACTGTTCCTTGTTCCAAGAAAAGAAACTCAATGGAGACCAATACTGGATTTGTCCGCATTAAACACTTTTCTCATAGTACCAAAGTTCAAAATGCTGACTCTACAGCAACTCCTTCTCGTGCTGGGCAAGGGTTCTTGGCTGATTACTCTGGACCTCAAGGAGGCATACCTGCATGTCCCTATCAGACACAGCTGCAGAAGATACCTCAGATTTCTTGCAGGGCCAGAGCATTATCAATTCTCAGCATTGCCATTTGGCTTATCTACTGCGCCCAGAGTATTCACAAAATGCCTGGCTTCAGTAATTGCTCATTGCAGGCTCCAGGGGATCCAAATTTACCCGTACCTGGACAACTGCCTCATACAAGCGGACGACAGATTGATGTTGACAAAAAACTTGAACTATGTCATACAATTACTTCAGGCTCTGGGATACACAGTCAACTTCCAAAAGTCAAGACTTCAACCATCCCAGCAAATAACCTTCTTAGGAGCCAATCTAGACACAGCCTCTCCGATGACTTACCTGACAGAAGACAAGCAAGAGAAGTTAACTCATTATTTCAAAGGTTTGGCAAAACTCACCCAGATGACTGCAAGGAGATTCCTACAGGCCCTGGGTTACATGGCATCCTGCATTCTCCTGGTTCCATTAGCAAGACTACACATGAGAAAGCTTCAATGGTACCTAAAAAGCCTATGGTCTCAGCACAACAACAACTTAGAGACAACCATTCCGCTCATTCCATGCCTACAAAAGGAATTCCTATGGTGGGCCTCGGTAAGCCAGGCAAACACAGGTATGTCATTCAATAAGCCTCAGATAACACAGACCATGACCACAGACGCCTCAGACCTTGGATGGGGGCGCACATGGAAGGCAGATGTATACAAGGACAATGGTCTCCAAAGGAAACACATCTGCATATAAACCAAAAGGAAATGCTGGCAGTAATGCATGCCATCGAGGCCTTTCGACAACAACTTCAGCAAGGCCATTTACTGATATGGACAGACAACACCACTGTGATGTGGTATATAAACAAGCAAGGGGGCACCCATTCCTATCCCCTTTGCAGACAGACCATGAATCTTTGGGAAAAATCACTGAGCCTAAACATAGTTACAATCCCAGTTTGTTCCAGGCAAAGGCAATGTGCTGGCGGACAGCCTAAGCAGGAATTTCATAGATCCACACGAGTGGAGGTTACACCCGAAGATCTTCACACAACTCACCTCAACATGGGGCAGGCCAGAAGTAGACCTATTTGCCTCTCACCTCAACCATCATCTACAAAAATTCTGTTCAAGGACATACCATCCAGAAGCTTGGAAAATAGATGCTCTTTCATTCAACTGGAACTTCCTAAAGATCTATGCATTCCCACCTCTGCCACTGATGACCACAGTATTACTAAAGATCAAAGCAGAGACCCAAGGGGATCCTAATAGCTCCAGACTGGCCAAGACAACACTGGTACCCACTACTACGGAGCATATGTCACAACAAGAAGTGGGCCCTTTCCCAATGGCCCCTACTTTTGACTCAGCACAACTTCAAAACAGTGCATCCAAACCTTCAGACACTGCAGCTAACAGCCTGGGAAATCCCATGAATAACCTCAATCTATCTCTCTCTCCAAGGAAGTTCAGCGGATATTAACAGAAGCTGGAAGACCATCCACCAGAAAGGTTTACTTAGCAAAATGGAAGAGATTCAGCATTTGGAATACCAGCAAGGGACATGATGCATCATTATTGAACATCCCACTCATCCTGGAATATTTGGCAGATATGCTTCAGAATGGACTCTCATATTCTTCCATAAAGATAGATGCTTCAGCTATTTCAGCTAGATATAACACTGAGCTGCCTGTGTTTTCACATCCTTTGCTAAGGCAATTCCTCGGGGGAATCAAGAACATTAAGCCACCAAGAAAGGCTCCAGTGCCAGCTTGGGACCTCAACTTTGTCCTAGAAAAACTGACTCTATCTCCGTTTGAGCCAGCAGCTTCAGTGGACTTACAATTTCTCTCATGGAAGACAGCTTTCCTGTTGGCTATTACCTCAGCAAGAAGGGTTTCGGAACTACAGGCCCTAATGGCAATACCACCGTTAATAATCTTTCACAGAGACAGGGTTTCCTTAAGAACCAACCCTACTTTTATGCCAAAGGTGGTATCTAGGGTTTTTTAAAATCAAGCTATTCATCTGCCTGCTTTCTTCCCCAATCCTGAGAACAAAGGGGAAAGACTGTTACATACCTTGGACATTCACAGACAACTTCGTTACTACCTGGACAGAACCAAGACCAGTAGGAAGTCTGATCAACTTTTTGTAGCTTACGCTCCTGGAGTACAAGGAAAAGCAATTTCAAAACAGACTATTTCAAAATGGATTGGACATTGCATCAGATTTTGTTATTCCTTCCATGGGAAGACTGTTCCAGCCAATGTCAGACCACACTCCACCAGAGCTGCAGCCACCTCTACAGCATTCTTAAGAGGGGTGCCTACAAAGGACATTCTAGAAGCTGCTACATGGAGCTCTGTGCATACATTCTCCAAACACTACATTCTCCAAACACTACAATCTCCCTCTATACTCCAGATCCAGAGCAGGCTTTGCTTCAGCAGTCCTGCAGGGTTTGATTGCCACACCATCTCTTTCCTAGAGCATTCCTCCTCCCCCAGCTAAGCTATGGTATTCTACCCATATGTTATGATTGTACCTACCATAAATGTAGATGTCCGATAGATATGCAACTGCAGTCGGATTTTCCCTCCCTCCATACCCCTCTATGCCTTGGGTCCACTCCTATCCCTGTTTCTCTTAGCTGGGGATATCTGTTATGGGGTATCTGTTTATTGCTTATTTATTTGTCTGGAATCCTGTTTTTGTCTTCCAATTTGATTGCAGCCTTCCTTGGAGGGCACCTGGCATCTGGGGCAAGAAACACTGAAGAAAATGGCGTCGGCTGATGCTTATATACTCCAGCTGCTCTGACGTCGGAGAGAAATGCGACATCAGCCGACGTCGGACCCAGACTTTGGAATCCGGCCGACCGAGGTCTGCCTGAGGCAGGACAACCCATATGTTATGACTGCAGTTGCATATCTATCGGACATCTACATTTATGGTAGGTACAAAACTGTACATTATGGCTAACCCACCCTTCCTTGATGTTCTTCATCTCTCATTGCTGCAGTCATAACCTGTGGGTAGCCCGCTGTCCTCGGTCGGCCCGAATACCAAAGTGTTAGGCTGGCGTCGGTCATGGTCGCTCAGATCTGACGTCAGTACGCCGTGGTACTAAAGCGCATGACCGACGTCATATCCCCAGTCTTTCTTGCCGCATGGTCCGAAGCAGAAGCAGCGTTTGCAAGTGCTGTTCGGCGTCCTGAAATTTTCGTATTCTGAGTTTCAGACCGAAAACCAAGTTGGGCTAAGTACCCGTTGGGAATATTTTTGTCTTTTCTTGCCTCAGTTAAATCCGGATGTCAGAAAAAGTGAATAATTGTATTTCTTGTGGGAAACAGATACCTCATAGGGATTACCACTCTCTCTGTATTCCTTGCTTGGGGCCTGAGCACGACGTAGTCGGGTGTCCTTTTTGTGCTAGATTTAATAAGCGCACCATTAAACGTAGGTTAGATTGTGCTAGACTTGTCTTCGGTAAGCGGTGTAATTACAATATGCCGTCGGATCCTCAGACGCCCGCTACCGCTAAGAAGCGTAAGGAAAAATCGTTAAAGTGCAAGCAGGGTGAGTCGTCCGTTCCGGACGCTGGTTCTTTAGAAACTACGGTGGAATCTGTGGATCCAGCCGAGGTTTCAGCTGAGTCTCAGGGGGAGCCTTTAATTTTGCAAGATGTGGCCTCTCAGGAGTCGGGTCAGGCTGAGGGGGCCTCTCAGGTTGCTGTACTCCCTTCTTTACATAAAGTGGTTAGGCCTTCTCCCTCTGTCTCTAAGGTACCTTCCAAGGTCAGGCCTGGTTTGTCTTCCTCTGGCGTCAGTCCTAGTTCTGCAGGTTCTGTACCTAAAAAACACATGCTTAAAATGGCAGAAGATTTGATTACCATGATCAGAGGTTCTATGCCCCCTCCGGATAAGAGGCCTAGGGTGGAGCCAGAGGTGGAAGGATTGGAACATTCTTCAGATTACTCAGAGTCTTCGGCTGAAGATATTCAGGATTTTCCCCCTTATTCTGATTCAGACGCAGAGGATTCTAGTCCTTCTGCTTCCCCTCCAGAGGATTTTTTCTTTTTCAGAAACCCTGCATTCTATGAGGGAGCATTTTAAATGGGAAGGTCAGGATTTCTCAGATTCCCGAAAGAGGCTTAGGGAATTCTTGTTTTTACCACAACATAGGCCCTTGGCTATACCTCCTGTTTTCGATGTTGTTCAGGATGTTTTCTCTGAGGCTTCCCTTAATCCAGACTCTTTGCCTACTGCCCCGGTTAAGCCAGACAGGTATTACAGAGTGCCAGAGGCTCATAAATATTTGCATAAGAGTCCAAGGGCTGACCCAGAAACTATTAGCCAGGGACCTAAGGATGTTGGGGCTTCTGTTGTAAAGAATCCAGTTCCTATGGATAAAGATTCTAGAGCTTTGGATAGGTGGGGTAAAAAAGTGTATACCTCTTCCACTCTTGCAATGAAGGCTTTGAATTGCCAGTTTCATATGCTGAAGTACCAGAATTTTCTCCTTAGTCAGTTAAAATCTAAGGTAGATGCTTTAGCAGAGGGCATAGAGTGTAAGGAATTACAGGATTTGGTTCATGCCTCTGATCAGGTGGGTAAGCATTCTTTGCAGTGTGGTTTTGATGCTTTACAGGCTTCTTCCAGGGTGGCTGCCACTGGATCAGTTATTCGTAGGCACGCCTGGCTTAAGGATCAGAACTTGTCAGAGCATGTTAAAGCTCGAATTTTGGATGCTCCCCTTCAGTCTGAAGTTTTGTTTGGTTCTCCTGTGGAGTCAGTCTTGAAGAAAATGGAAGACAAAGCTAAGTCTATGCAGACTGTTAAGGATTTTTTGCAGGTGCAGCCTCCTAAGTTTAGCAGAAATCGGCCTACTAAGGGATGGGCTTACCCTTCTTCTGATTTACAGTCTAGGGGCAGATCTAGACGTGGTAGGGGCAGAGCTCATGCACAGGGTTCTTTCAGGCCTAGGACGTGGAGTTCCCCTGCACAGTCTACAGGTGAGGGCAGGGGCCAGTCCTTTCGTAAACAGACCCAATGACCTGCATTTTCAGCTGCCCGATCCTTCCTGTCTGGCAGCTCCTCTGGGAGGAAAGTTGGCACTTTTCAGGCAAAATTGGCTTTTAGTCACCCAGGACAAATGGGTGTTGGACATTATAAACCGAGGCTACAAGTTTTATTTCCACACATTGCCTCCTTTCAAAGGCATGCCAGACATTCCTCCTCAGCAAAAGGTGGAGGCTCACAAACAGATTTCTTTACTTCTACAAATGGGGGCTATCCAGCAGGTCCCTCTGTCAGAAGTGGGCCTAGGATTTTAATGTCCTTCAAGGATGCATCTGCAGTCCTTACAAATGGGTTGTCCTGTCGTCAGGCAGCCCTTCGGTCGGCCGGATTCCAAAGTCTGGGTCTGGCATCTGCTGGTGCCGCACTTCACCCGACGTCATAGCTGCAGTTCTTCGGGTATAAAGGCATCAGCCAACGCCATTTTCCCCAGTCTTTCTTGCCGCGTGGCGCCCGAAGCAGAAGCTGTTCGCAAGTGCCGGTCGGTCAGAACCAGAGATTACTACTACCGAATACAACTTCGAAGACTTCTAAAAAGCTAAGTACCCCGTTGGGGACTCTTTCTTGCCTCAGCCGATGTCAGAAAAAGTGAATAACTGTTTAACTTGTGGGAAACAAATACCTCATAAAGATTTCCACTCTTACTGCTTACCTTGTTTAGGCCTAGACCACGACGTAGCAGCTTGTCTAGCCTGTGCTTCTTTTAACCGGCGGACGCTTAGACGTCGGTCGGAATTTGCTGAGCAGTTTTTCGGCTCTGATTTTGCTTATAAGATGCCGTCGGATCCTCCGACTACACAAATAACCAAAAAACGCAAGGAAAAGGACCGACACTCGCAGGCGAAACCGCGGTTAAGCAAACCGCGAGTGTCTCGGTTTCGGCTGAAACTGAGCAAGCGGTTCTTCCTTCAGCCGAAAGCATGCCTTCTACCGAGGCTTCTTCTAACCTCGTGGAATCGGCTTCTGAAATCCAACCTGCTGTTGCGATTTCTCAGGAATTATCAGACACTATTCCCTTGGATATTTCTACTCCTGCACGTGGAGCTGCTAGGCCTCCTGCAGCCATGTCCATTAAGGCCTTTGCCAGGGCTAAAGCAGCTAAAGCTACAAAAACTGTGCCTGTTAAGACCCCTTCTCACAGGCCCAGTTCCAGTTCCCAAATGCTTTCTTTGGCAGAGGATCTTATTTCTTTAATCCGGGGATCCCAGCCTCATCCAGACAGGGCCTCTCATCCACCTCCAGAGAAGAGGCCTAGAGCAGAGCCCCCTGAGCCAGTGTCCACAGATGATTCCTCTGATGATTCAGATAATACAGACCCTCCAGAGGCTCTTTATTCCCTTAAGACTCTGATGCTGAAGAGTCCATCCCTTCTGCCTCTCCACCTGAGGAATTTTCCTTTGGGGAAACCTTGCATGCTATGAGGGAACAATTTCAATGGCAGGGCCAAGATTTTTCAGACTCCAGGAAAAGGCTTAGAACCTTCTTGCATTTACCACAACATAGGCCTTTAGCTATACCTCCAGTTCTTTCTGTTGTAGATGATGCATTTAATGATGCTTGTACTGCTCCTGATTCATTGCCTCCGGCCCCTGCTAAGCCCGATAGGTACTACAGGGTCCCGGACACACATCACCATTTATACAAGGCTCCTTTTGCAGATCTGAAACTATCTCCCAGGGGCCTAAGGCTGTAGCAACTACCTCTGCTAAAAATCCCCTCCCCTCTGAAAGGGAATCCAGATCCTTAGAGAGATGGGGTAAAAATGTTTACACTTCTGCTACTCTGTCAGCTAGGGCCTTGAACTGTCAATTTCATATGATCCAATATCAAGAATATATGCTTGACCAGTTAACTAAAAAACTGTCCTCTGATGAACCTTTTGATAAGAAGTATGTTCAGGAAATGGTACATAACATTCAGCAAGTTAGTAACCATTCTTTAAAATGCAGCTGTGATGCACTGGAGGCTTCCTTTAGATCAGCCATGACTGGCACAGTTATCAGAAGGCATGCATGGTTGAAAGAGCAGGCCTTACCGGACCATGTCATATCAAAACTGTTAGATGCTCCCATGGACAAGGCCAATTTATTTGGTTCTCCTGCACAACAGGTACTGAAGAAGATGGAGGAGAAGGCAAAATCTGTACAAACAGTGAAAGATTTCTTACAGGTCCAACCTCCAAGGTTTAGCAGGAATTGGCCCTCCAAAAATTGGTCCTTTCCAGACTCCTCTAAAGCACAGAGAGGCAGGAATAGGCGATCAAGAGGCAGAAACCAATCCAGGGGTGCCTGCAGGGGACGCCAGTGGCAGGGTAACAACCAGCGAGGCACAGACACAGCCACCACCACTGCAACAGGACAATCACAGTGACTTGGCTCTGGCACCGCCTACCAGGGAACAACTAGAAGCACCCTTAGGCGGAAGGCTAGCCTTATTCTCAATAAACTGGCATTACATCACAAGAGACAAGTGGATTTTACAGACAATAGACCAAGGCTACAGGTTCCACTTCCATACCCTTCCAGGGAAGAGAGGAATGCCAAACCTACCTCCAAATCAAAAGACAGAAGCTCTAAAACAAATATCTCAATTATTAAGGATGAGAGCTGTGGAAAAGGTACCATCTATGGAGCAAGGAAAGGGATTTTACTCCAGACACTTCCTGGTACCAAGAAAAGAGAACAAATGGAGGCCTATTCTCGACCTGTCCGCTTTAAACACATTCCTCATTGTTCCAAAATTCAAAATGCTGACTCTACAGCAGCTTCTTCCCATGCTGGGCAAGGAGTCTTGGCTGGTAACTCTAGATCTCAAGGAGGCATACCTGCACGTCCCCATATGACCAAATTGCAGAAGATACCTCAGATTTCTTGCGGGATCAGAGCATTATCAATTCTCAGCATTGCCCTTTGGCTTATCTACTGCGCCCAGAGTGTTCACGAAATGCCTGGCATCAGTAATAGCTCATTGCAGGCTTCAGGGAATCCAAATTTACCCCTACCTAGACGACTGCCTGATACAAGCAGACAACAAAAACAAGCTAACAGAAGACTTACAAAGAGTCATTTACCTGCTACAAGCCCTGGGATATACAGTCAATATAAAAAAGTCAAGGCTGATACCATCCCAAAGAATAACCTTTTTGGGTGCAGAACTAGACACATCAAAGCAAATGGCATTCCTAACTGCAGAAAAGCAAGAGCAACTACCTCTCTACTTCTTGGCATTAACAAAGCAGAACCATCTAACAGCAAGCAAAGTACTGCAAGCCTTGGGCTTCATGGCATCCTGCATAATACTGGTCCCTCATGCCAGACTGCATATGAGAAAACTACAGTGGTACCTAAAGAATTTATGGTCTCAACACAAGCACAGCCTAGAAACCAAAATTCCAGTAATCCCATGCCTGAAGCAAGAGTTCCTATGGTGGGCTCAGGCCTGTCAATCAAACACAGGATTGCCCTTCCACAGCATTCAACCAAGCCAAACCATCACGACGGACGCCTCAGACCTCGGTTGGGGGGCCCACATGCTGGACAGATGCATACAAGGCTTATGGACTCAAGACCAGCTGCACCTACACATAAATCTAAAGGAAATGCTGGCAGTAAAATTGGCAATCCAGACATTCAGACCATTCCTCCGAGAAGGTCAGTTGATGATAAGGACAGACAACACAACAGTTATGTGGTACATCAACAAACAGGGAGGCACACATTCATACCCTCTATGCCGGATGGCACTGGACCTATGGAATGTGGCTCTGAGCTACAACATTCAGTTACAAGCAATTTTTGTACCAGGAAAAGAAAACATTCTAGCAGACGTATTAAGCAGGACTACCACGGATGCCCACGAATGGATGCTACATCCGGACATCTTCAAAGACATTACAAGGAAATGGGGACTCCCAGAAATAGACTTATTCGCATCCCCACACAATCACCAGCTAAAGAAATTCTGCACAAGGACGTACCACCCACTTGCTTGGAAGGCGGACTCCCTATCTTTCAGTTGGAAAAACCTGACAGCATATGCATTCCCACCTCTTCCTTTGATGCACAAGGTGCTATTGAAGATCAAAGAGGACCGTCCAAGGATCATCCTGATAGCTCCAGACTGGCCAAGGCAACATTGGTACCCATTGCTAAGGAGCATGTCTCGGGAACAAATATGGACACTACCCCTGGTTCCATTGCTGTTAACACAGAACAACTACAACATCCTGCATCCAAGCCTGAAAACTCTGCAGCTGACTGCCTGGAACATTACATAAGATCAATTAACCCAAATTTATCACAAAGGGTTAAAGACATTATCCTTGAGGCTCGCAGACCCTCAAGGAAAAATTATGCAGCAAAATGGAAAAGATATCTCATTTGGAGTACTGCAAAGGGAGAAGATGTGTCACAGGTAAACATAGCCAGCATCCTGGAATACTTGGCAGAGCTCTTCCACTCAGGCCTGTCCTATTCTTCCATCAAGATACATGCATCAGCTATTTCAGCAGAATACAGCTCAGATCCTCCTGTCTTCTCGCATCCTCTGCTCAGGCAGTTTCTGAGAGGAATTAAAAATGTAAAACCTCCTAGGAAACCGCCATTGCCAGCATGGGACTTGAACTTTGTGCTAGAAAAATTGACACTAACTCCTTTCGAACCAGCAGCAACAGCAGAATTACAATACTTATCATGGAAGACTGCTTTCCTGCTGGCAATCACTTCAGCAAGAAGGGTATCTGAACTACAGGCATTAATGGCAGTGCAACCCTTCCTGATCTTCCATCAAGATAGTGTCCATGAGAACAAATCCTACATTTATGCCCAAGGTGGTATCCAGAGTATCTTTAAATCAGGCTATCCACCTACCTACATTCTTCCCCAACCCACAGAACAGGGGAGAAAGACTGTTGCATACCTTGGATGTACATAGACAGTTACGCTACTACCTGGACAGAACCAAGGGCAATAGAAAAACTGACCAGCTACTGGTAGCATATGCAACAGGAAGGGAAGGAAAAGCAATTTCAAAACAGACAGTCTCCAAGTGGATAGGCAATTGCATTAGATTTTGTTACTCCTACCATGGAAAGAAAACTCCAGAGAACATCAGGCCTCACTCTACAAGGGCTACGGCCACTACCACAGCTTTCTTACGAGGAGTGGCTACCAAGGACATTATAGAGGCTGCTACTTGGACCTCCGTGCATACATTTGCCAAGCATTATAACTTACCTTTGTACTCTAGATCCCGAGCAGGGTTTGCCACTGCTGTTTTGCAAGGGATCCTAACTACACCATAATCTCTTCTTCCTCCTCCCCTAGTTTGGCTATGGTATTCTACCCATTTGTAAGGACTGCAGATGCATCCTTGAAGGACATAGTACAGTTTTGTACCTACCATAAATGTAGATGTCCGATAGGAATGCATCTGCAGTCAGGATTACCCACCCGCCTTCCCTCTGTGGTACTCCTAGGGTATTTGCCCATCTTATAGCTAGCTGGGGGGGGATCTATTATGGTGTATTTGTTTGTATATATGTACATAAATGCTTATTTTTTGTGTTTGCTCTCTACTATTTGGAAACATTGGCATTTATCCAAATTTAGCCTTCCAAGAGGGCACCTGGCATCTGGGGCAAGAAACACTGAGGAAAATGGCGTCGGCTGATGCCTTTATACCCGAAGAACTGCAGCTATGACGTCGGGTGAAGTGCGACACCAGCCGAGGCCAGACCCAGACTTTGGAATCCGGCCGACCGAAGGGCTGCCTGACGACAGGACAACCCATTTGTAAGGACTGCAGATGCATTCCTATCGGACATCTACATTTATGGTAGGTACAAAACTGTACTTTCTTGCCTGTTTCTTGTACCAAAGAAAGGAAACACTTGGAGGCCAATTCTGGATTTGTCTATTCTCAACACATACCTGGACATTCCAAAATTCAAAATGTTGACTTTGCAACAACTTCTGCCTCTGCTAGGCAAAGATCACTGGATGGTAACTTTGGATCTCAAGGAGGCTTATCTTCATATTCCTATCAGGCCCAGCTGCAGGAGATTCCTGCGTTTTCGGGCTGGGACTTTACATTATCAGTTCTCTGCATTGCCCTTTGGCTTATCTACTGCGCCCAGGGTGTTCACAAAGGTACTGGCTCCGGTGATAGCCTTCTTAAGGTTAAGAGGAATACAAATTTATCCTTATTTGGACGATTGCCTGATTCTTGCTCAAGACAAAGACAAGCTACTTCACCATCTACAGTATGTTATGGCAGTGTTAAGGTGCCTAGGGTATTCTGTGAACGAAATAAAGTCCAGTCTAGTACCCTCTCAGGACATGTGCTTTCTGGGTGTGAGACTGAATACAGCCTCTCAGATGGCGTTTTTGACCCCGGACAAGCAAAGAAATCTTACCCTTTGCTTCCAACAATTGTCTCTCCTGTCCAGGCTGACTGCAAGGACAGTCCTTCAAGCCTTGGGGTTCATGGCATCTTGTATTCTGGTGCTTCCCAATGCCAAACTACATATGAGGAAGCTACAATGGTATCTCAAAAGTGTATGGACTCAACACTGCCACGATTTGGACACTGTCATTCAGATAATACCTTGCATTCAAAAGGAATTTTTGTGGTGGGCTCAGGAATGTCACCTAAACAAGGGACTCTCTGTGACCCGACCAGAGGCGAGTCAGATCTTAACGACAGATGCCTCAGACAAGGCTTGGGGAGCACACCTCAATGGAAAATGGGTTCAAGACACGTGGCCTGCCAGACTTCATTTGCATATCAACATGAAGGAGATGTTAGCAGTCCAATTTGCATTGATGGCTTTCAAGGATCTACTTCACCCAGGACAAGTGTTGATTCAAACAGACAACACAACTGTCATGTGGTACATCAACAAGCAAGGGGGAACCCATTCGTACCCTCTTTGCAGGCAAGCTATGATTTTGTGTGAGACTGCTCTCAGTTTGCACCTCACTCTTCAGGCAAGGTTTCTGCCAGGAGCACAGAACTCCTTAGCGGATGTTTTGAGCAGACAGATGGTGGATCCCCACGAGTGGAAATTGGATCCTCATGTATTTCGACAGTTGACAGTGCTTTGGGGGACTCCAGACATAGATCTGTTCGCTTCTCCACTAAATTTCCAGCTGCCAAAGTTTTGCACAAAGATGTTTCATACAAAAGCTTGGAAAGTGGATGCTCTATCATTCAGTTTGAACAATCTTCACGTCTATGCTTTTCCTCCTCTGCCTCTCCTTCCCAAGGTGCTCTTGAAGGTCAGACAGGGCAAGCCCTCCATGATTCTAATAGCTCCAGATTGGCCACGTCAGCACTGGTACCCTCTGCTGAGGAGTTTAGTACGGGAGCCTCCGTGGCCTTTGCCATCAGTTCCACACCTTTTGTCCCAGGCAGGCAATCATTTCCTCAATGTCAGGATACAGTCCCTGCATCTGACAGCCTGGCATATTCTGTTCTAGACCCTGGAGGGTCGCAGCTTCCTCAACAAGTTTTGAATGTTATTTTGGGAGGCCAGACGGCCTAGTACAAGGAAAGTTTATGCTGATAAATGGAGGAGATTTTTTCTTTGGAGCAAAGCAAAGAGCTTTGATGTTTCAGTACCTAATTTGAGTGTTTCTCTTCAGTATCTTACAGAATTACTAGACAAAGGTTTGTCTTTCTCCTCTGTAAAAGTTCATGCTGCAGCCATTTCTGCTCACTATGACTGTGACCCACCATTATTCTCTCATCCTTTGTTTAAGCAATTTCTTAGAGGGGCAAAGAACATAAGACCCCCACGTAGAGCTCCTACTCCTTCCTGGGATCTCAATTTTGTGTTGGAAAAACTCACTTTACCTCCTTTTGAACCTGCAGCTACATTTGAGTTGAAGTTTTTGTCTTGGAACACTGCTTTTTTGTTGGCCATTACGTCTGCTAGAAGGGTATCTGAATTACAGGCTCTAATGGCAGTTGAGCCCTTCCTGATTTTTCATAAGGATAGGGTATCCCTGCGTACTATAACCCTACTTTTATGCCTAAAGTTGTTTCAAATGTGGCCTTGAACCAATCTATTCATTTGCCTACATTTTATGCTGATCCCCAAAATAAAGGGGAAAAAATTTTGCACTCTTTGGATATTCACAGGCAGTTGCGTTATTATTTGAGCAGAACTAAAGGGTTCAGACAGTCTCAACAGTTGTTTGTTTCTTTTGCTTTGGGATCTCAGGGGAAATTTGTTTCTAAACAAACTATTTCTAAGTGGATTGGCCATTGTATTGCTTTTTGTTATTCTCATCATGGTAAGGAGATTCCGGCTGGAATCAGACCTCATTCCACTAGGGTTACTGCCACTTCTACTGCTTTTTTAAGGGGTGTAGCTACTAAAGATATTTTGGAGGCAGCTACTTGGAGTTCAGTGCACACTTTTTCTAAACATTACCATCTCCCTCTTTATTCCAAATCTAGGGCTGGGTTTGCCACTGCAGTTTTACAGGGCATGTTAGCAGCTCCCAATGCTTTATAATTTTGCCAACCTCCCTTTACCTTTGCTTTGGGATTCTACCCACAGGTTATGACTGCAGCAATGTGAGATGAAGAACATAGTACAGTTTTGTACCTGCCATAAATGAAGATGTTCAAGATCCACATTGCTGCAGTCCAATTACTCCCTCCTTCCCCACTGTAGTTTGGGGTGGTTGTGTGTTTTGGGTTGTAAATATTGTTTGTACATGGGTGGTTGGATGTTTCTCTGTTTTTTGGCTATGGCCTTTCTTTTTAGGGCCTTCTGACATCTGGGGCAAGAAAGACTGGGGATATGACGTCGGTCATGCGCTTTAGTACCACGGCGTACTGACGTCAGATCTGAGCGACCATGACCGACGCCAGCCTAACACTTTGGTATTCGGGCCGACCAAGGACAGCGGACTACCCACAGGTTATGACTGCAGCAATGTGGATCTTCGAACATCTACATTTATGGTAGGTACAAAACTGTACTTTTTCCATATTGGACAGGGTTACCCTCAGGATTAATCCCTCCTTCATTCCCAAAGTAGTCTATGACCTCTCTAAATCAGGCTGTCCGCCTGCCTGCCTTTCCAAATCCTCAGGGAGACAGTAAGAGAATCCTTCACTCCCTCGATGGTCCACAGGGCAACTTTGTTTCTACTTGCATAAGACAAGGCATGTATGCAAATCAGACCAGCTGTTTGCTTCCTTCCACCCCAGGTCTTTGGGGAAAGCTGTAGGGAAACCATCAGTCTTTTCCTGGATTGCTAGATCCATCTATTGTTAGTCTCACCATGGAAAGACACAGATGGGCAACATCAAAGCCCATTCTACAAGAGCCATGGCCTCCTCTGGAGCTTTCTTTAAATGTCTAGATACTAACTCCATTCAGGAAGCACTACCTGGTCCTCTGTGCACACCTTCACCAGACAGTACAATGTGGACCACATCTCTAGGACCAGGGCAAGATTTGCCAGGGCTATCCTGCATGGGTTTGTAAAATCCTCATGTGGACCACCTCCCAGCCACCAGTGAGCTTTTGTACTCGCCCACTAAGTGAATACAGCAACATTGGAATAGAAGGACATAGGAAAGTTGTGTAAATTCTTACCGTAACCATAGATGTCCTTCTCTTCCATGTTGCAGTATTCCTTCCCTCCCTCCATCCCCCTGCTCTCCTTGTACTTGCTTTCCTTGGCTCCTGTACAGGCTATGCCATCAGGACTGGCTCCATGCTCCTTGGTTCTGAGGACTAGTGTACGCAAAAGTCACATTTATGGCCCACATATCTGCTAATGCATCAGACGTCTGCACCATCAGGGACTGGAAAAGCTTTGGAAACCTGGCCGAACAAGCTGATGGGAAGAAGGGTCAACCCACTAGTGAATACTGCAACATGGAAGAGAAGGACATCTATGGTTATGGTAAGATTTTACACAACTTTCCTTTCTTCCCTGGATGTTCTTCGTGTTTTACTGTTGTAGTCATTACATTTGGGTTATCTGCTTGCAGTAGCCCTCAGTCGGCCTGATTAACAAAGTCTTGGGTCCTGCGTCGGATGCTGTCCCTTCTTCCATGACATTAGGTCTTCAGGGGTATAAAACATGCAGCCGACGTCATTACATCAGTCTTTCTTGCCGCGTGGTGCCCGAAGCAGAAGCAGTTCACAAGTGCCGGTCAGCCGACTCCTGAAATTTTTGTTTTAGAGTTTCAGAACCGAAGTCTTAAACTAAAGCCAAGTACCCCATTGGGGAAACATTTTCTTGCTCCTTACCGATGTCAGTAAAAGTTAATAATTGCATTACTTGTGGAAAGCAAATACCTCACAAAAATTCATTCGTACTGTATTCTTTGCCTGGGCCCTGAGCACGACGTACCTTGCTGTCGGTTTTGTGCTTTATTTAATCAGCGCACTATCCATCGTCTGTATATTTTTCCTCCTCTAAATTTTTTGGTTCTCTTAATATCCATTCGACTACCGGATTCTGACGGTTTGCTGTCGGTTTTGTGCTTTATTTAATCAGCGCACTATCCATCGTCTGTATATTTTCGCCTCTAAATATTTTGGTTCTCTGTTTAATTATCCAGAAATGTCGTCTGTTAGCCATTCGACTACCGGGATTCTGAAAAAACGCAAAGATACAGACACAGGCTGCCTTGGTCCAAAGCTGCTGGCAATGCTTCTCCTAAGCCAGTCGCCAGTTCGGCGGTATTCAGTGAGGCACTTTCGCAGCCCCGCTACCCGCTACTTCTGATTAGCAGGCCTCTAGTGAGACCCATTCGGAGTCCGGTATGCTGAGAGATGCTTCAACTGTAGAACCTGTGGATGTGTCTACCTTGGATGGGTCCGGAGCCGCTGTGCAGGCACCTGCTTCTGAGGGTGTATTCAGGCTTACGGACTTGCATATTAAACACTCTTCCTTCTTCATTTAGGCCTAAATCTCCAACCATGCCTAAGAAACCGATGCCCAGGCCGCATGCTCAGACCTCTATGCCAAAACAACAAGTAAGAGACCTAGGGCTGAAGTTGTTTATGAATCTTCTGACCAGGATTCTGATTTTTCTGATTCTTCTGATGATCTGGATTTGCCCCTATCTACTTATGAGGATTCTGATGTAAAGTGCTGTATTCACTCTGCTTCCCCTCCAGAAGATTTTTCTTTTGGTGAAACCTTACATGCTCTAAGGGAGCATTTCCATTGGGAAAGTTAGGATTTTCTTTTTCAAAGAAGAGGCTTAGGGATTTCTTACTCCTGCCTCAGCATAGGCCTTAAGCTATACCTCCTGTACTAGACATTGTTGATGATGCCTTTTCAGAATCTAGTTTGGCTCCTGATTCTTTGCCACCTGCTCCCAGAAAACCTGACCGGTATTTCAGGGTTCCTGATTCACACAAGTTTCTTTTTAAAATCCTATTGTGGATCCAGAGACTATTTCACAGGGACCCAAGGGCATTAAGGCTTCTACTGCTAAAAATCCTACCCTTACTGATAGAGACTCCAGGGCGCTGGATAGGTGGGGTAAAAATGTTTTCACTTCTGCAACCTTGGCCATTAGGGCTTTAAACTGTTGGTTTCATATGTTAAAGTATCAACAACATGTTACTGGGTTGCTTAAACAGAAAATGATGATTCCTGACTGTGCTGAAAATAAAGAAATACAAGATTTAATGCATTCTGCTGAACGGGTTGATAAACATACTTTGCAATGTGGATTTGATTCATTAGAGGCATCTTGCAGGGCTGCTGTTACTGGGTCTGTGCTCAGAAGGCATGCTTGGCTTAAGGAGCAATCTTTACCTGATCATGTTAAAGCTAAACTGGTGGATACTCCCTTAAATTAGGACCACCTGTTTGGCAACAAAGCTGTGGAAGTTCTTAAAAAGATGGAAGATAAAGCTAAATATTTGCAAACTGTTAAAGATTTCTTGCAAGTTCAGCCTCCTAGATTTAGTAGGCATTGGCCCTCTAAGAATTGGTCCTCAGCCCCTTCCAGGTCTTCTCAAGCCAAAGCCAGACACAGCAGAAACTCCAAATTTCAGTCCCAGGGGATACACAAGACTAAGCAGTGGGGGATTTCCACACCCGAATCTGGGAGTAGTAAGACTCCCCCCTGTGGAAAGCTGTCTCAATGACTTGCCTTTAAAACTTCCAAGCACTTCCCAACTGAATGCTCCTTTAGGCGGAAAGATTAGTCTGCAGGCCAAAAACTGGGAACTCATTACCCAGGGCAAATGGGTTTTAAATAGTGTCCCAGGGATACAGATTTCACTTCCACACGTTACCAGTACCAAGCAGGTGGCCAAATCTACCCCCAAATCAGTGGGCCGAGGCCCAAAATCAAGTACTCTCTCTCTTAAGCAAGGGGGGGCTATTCAGTTGGTACCAGAAGAGGAAAATGGACAAAGTTTCTATCCGAGGCTTTTCCTGGTACCCAGCAAAGGCAATACATGGCGTCCTATCCTAGACCTTTCTACTCTAAACACCTTTCTGGTGATTCTAAAATTCAAAATACTGACTCTTCACCAGCTGCTTCTTATGCTAGGCAAAGATGCATGGTTGGCAACACTAGACTTAAAAGAAGCATACTTGCACATCCCTATCAGGGAGTCTTGCAGAAGATACCTACGCTTCGAAGCAGGCTACATGCGCACTATCAGTTCTCTGCACTGCCCTTTGGATTATCTACTGCGCCCAGGGTATTCACAAAGTGCCTAGCTCCAGTCATTGCATTTTGCAGGCAAAGAAATATTCAAATATACCCATACCTGGACGATTGTCTAATTCAGGCAGAAAGCCAGGACACACTTTTGAATCATCTGGCCTTTGTAGAAAGGGTGCTGACCTGTTTGGGGTACACCATAAACAAAAAGAAATCACACCTGGTACCCTGTCAACAAATTATATTCCTGGGATCAAGCTTGAATACAACTTCCCAGATGGTTTTCCTCATGCCAGAGAAACAGATTCATTTGACAACCTACTTCAGACAAGTGGCCACAAAAACCAGCTAACTGCAAGGCAAGTACTGCAAGCCTTGGGGTTCATGCCCTCCTGCATTCTTCTAATTCCATATGCAAGGCTGCATATGAAGAAACTGCAATGGTATCTCAAAAGCCTATGGTGTCAACATTCACAGGATCTAGAAGCAATGATTCCTATCATACCTTGCCTATGCCTAGAGTTCCTTTGGTGGGCAGAAGCCTGCCACCAAAACAGGGGACTACCATTCACACTACCCCCTGCCACACAAACCTTAACAGACGCATCAGACTATGCATGGGGGGCTCACCTGGCAGGGAGGTGCATTCAGGGCAAATGGACCCCAAGTCATATGCACCTGCACATAAATCAAAAGGAAATGTTAGCTGTACAGAATGGTCTGACAGCCTTCAAGGACCATATTTTTCCAGGACAACTAATGGTAAAGACTGATAAACACCACTGTCATGTGGTACATAAATAAGCAGGGGGGGTACGCATTCTTACCCCCTCTGCAGACTAGCTTTGTCATTGTGGAACACAGCCTTGAGCTACCAAGTGAATCTACATGCTCAATTCCTGCTAGGAAAACTAAATACACTGACATATGGACTAAGCATAAACCTCATGGACCCACACGAGTGGAAACTGGAACCAAGGATTTTCAACATGTTGACAAGCAAATGCGGGAGCCCAGATATAGATCTGTTTGCCTCCCCCCAGAACCATCAATTGGACAAATTTTGCAGGAGGATTCCCCACAAGCTAGCTTGGAAAGTGGATGCTCTATACTTAGCTGGAAAAACCTATCAGTTTATGCCTTTGCTCCTCTGCTTCTGCTCTCCAAGGTACTACTAAAGATCAAGCAGGACAAGCCAAGGATGATTTTAATTGCACCAGACTGATCATGCCAACACTGTGTACCCCCTCTTGTGCAGTGTGTCACGCTTGGACCCATGGCACCTGCCTCAGACTCCTTTCTTGTTGTCTCAGCAGGAGAACCAGATTCTGCACCCTCAGCTGCAAACCCTGAACCTAGCAGCCTGGCTAATTACCTAATCTCTCCTTTACCATCCCTCAGTAAATCAGTGATGGATATCATTTTAGAGGCAAGGAGGCCTAGTACTAGAAAATCTTATGCTGCAAAATGGAAAAGATTTTGTGCCTGAAATCAATCTCAAGGGATGAGCGCATCAGTGCCCAATTTACCTCAGATTCTTCAATAATTGACTGAGATGCTTCATAAGGGCTTGTCCGTTTCCTCCATCAAAATTCATGCCTCAGCCATTTGAGCTCATTATAGCACAGAGCCTCCCCTCTTCTCTCACCCACAGAGGAGCCAAAACTTTAAGGCCACCCAGGAGAGCTCCAACTCCAGCCTGGGACCTTTACTTTGAATTGGAGAAACTCACTGTTCCTCCTTTCGAGCCAGCTGCTACTGCAGATTTAAAATTCCTTTCCTGGAAAATAGCTTTCCTTTTAGCAATCACTTCTGCGAGAAGGGTATCTGAATTACAGGCCCTTATGGCAGTGGAGCCTTTCATCATTTTTCATGTGGGCATGGTGTCCCTCAGAACCAATCCCTCCATGCCCAAGGCGGTATCCAGTGTGGCTCTTAATCAGTCCATTCATTTGCCTACCTTCTTTCCTAACCCACAGAACAAAGGGGAACTGATACTGCACTCCTTAGATGTGTACAGACAAGTTAGATTCTACTTGGACAGGACTAAACCTCAAAAGAAATCTGAACAACTGCTGGTGGTATTTGCTGCAGGGACAGACAGGAAAGCTATTTCAAAGCAAACCATTTCAAAATGGGTAGGCCATTGCATTAATTTCTGCTATAAGCACCATGGAAAACCTATCCCACAGGGCATCAGACCCCATTCAGCCAGGGCTGCATCTACCTCTACAGCCTTTCTCAGGGGTATCCCTGCCAGGGACATCCTAGAAGTTGCTACCTGGAGTTCTGTACATACTTTCACCAAGCATTATCATTTGCCAATTTTCTCTAAATCCAGAGCTGGCTTTGCCACTGCAGTCTTGCAGGGCCTTATAGCCGGTCGTAATTCTATTTCAATTCCTCCTCCCAACCTTAGCTTTGGGAATCTACCCAAATGGTAATGACTGCAACAGTGAAACACGAAGTACATAGTACAGTTGTGTACACTTACTGTAAATGTAGATGTTCGAGTGTATTCACTGTTGCAGTCCTGGTTACCCTCCTTCCAGCCTCCTTTCTTCTTTTGGCTATACCTCTACTCTCCCTTACTATGCTCAGAAAGCTTTTTGGTGTGTTTGTTTTTTCGTTGGAGGTATATCCTTGTAATTAGTTTTAAATGCTTCCCATTAGGGGGGAACCTGACATCTGGGGCAAGAAAAACTGATGTAATGACTTCGGCTGCATGTTTTATACCCCTAATGACCTGACGTCATGGAAGAGGGGAAAGCATGTGACGCAGGACTCAAGACTTTAATTAGGATGACTGAGGGCTACTGCAAGCAGATAACCCAAATGTAATGACTGCAACAGTGAATACACTCAAACATCTACATTTATTGTAAGTGTACACAACTGTACTTTCTCTTGGTTCTGGGTTTGTCTGGTCTGGCTGAGCTGCCCTACCTCTGGTGGTGCCGATGGTCTCGCTGCATTTGGCACAGGCTCAATCCCTGGTGTTCTTTACTCAGGCAGTGTTTGAGCATTGTGTTCCTCTGAGCAGAGTGTTATGGTGCTTGTTCCTTGGAGTCACCCTTTCAGATTTAATAGTTGTCCCTGCCCTTTTGGTGCTTTTGTTTTGATAACTCTGCTCCCGTTTTGACATCTGAGCTGACTTTTGGTACTGAGCACCATTGCCCTGCCGTGGTCTACGCAGTAAAGAACACAGTCCAGCCATCTGGCTTCAGTGTCTGCTTTGGACATTGTGGACCAGACAGTCTTCTGTTCAGAGATGTGTGCTTTGGCACTACATCGGATGCATCCCATTCTCTCTCCCATTTGAGCTTGCAGATACGCATAAGTTAGCTTCCGGATAGCCCATGTCATTGGGTCTCAGGCTGCATTCAGAGCACCACACCTGTTCTCTCTCTCCTCCTGTTTCTCTTCCCATAGAGGTGCATGGGAAGAGGAAGTGCTTGAATTCCCAAGAGGAATCCCTCACAGAAGAGAAGACTTTGCTGAACAGGAGGGCTTCTCCAGATCTCCATATGAAGAGAAGACTGTGGTTTTCTTGAATTTTAAACTTTCTGTATGTGCAGGGGTGGGGGTGGACCACAGAAGCCCCTTCCCTGAAGGAGTTTTATTCTGAAGAACTTTTGGTGTAGACTCCACCATGTGCTGGGTGGTTCCCCTCGATGCCCTTATGGACCTGGTGTCTTGGAGGACTTGGAGAGAATCTGACCTGATGGAACCAGTCCCCAGGAAATTTAATAAAATTAGTCCCTCCCAAAGACAGACTCCACTGGAGTAAGGGTCTGGCAGTGGACACTGTCATGATTGCAGCAGTCATGATAAAGGACATCTCCAAGGAGAATTTTTTGGGTCCACCCATCCACCAGAGACTCTGGCATTGGATCGTTTTGTAAAGTGCACTTACACTTCAGCCACAATAGATTTATGTGCTGAGCTGTCTTGTCTATTTGCCAAGATTTCTTTGGGACCTTATTGAAGTGTAAAAGGTCCTGAGATCTCAGCAGCTTCCAGACATTCAAAAGACTCCCGAGGGCTCAGTTGGTTATGATGCAGTGTAGGTCTGTTTCCATGAGGCTGATTTCTGATGCAGCTGATTGAGTGCCCTGCACGGCAGACACGGTTTATCACTGTTATGCAGTTTTGTGGACTGCTTTTAGATATCTTTTGTAAATCCTCCATTTGATGGTTCTTCCCTTTTTGTTCCTAATGTCAAAGAAGCTCTGACTAGGAACATACAGGAGAAGATACCATCTACCATTGGAGTTAGCTTCTCTTTGTCCTCAGAAGCCCTTCTCTGGGAACCAGAAGGGTGGAAAACATTTTCTCTCTCTCCTTCTCTCTCTCATTTATTTATTTATTTTGCAAATCACCGCAACCTTTCTGGCACTTCCTTAATGACTGCCCCAACCCTCCTTTCCAGTGGCAAGCCAACTTCACTGTACGCTGCCCATGAGGGAGAGCCATTCTGCAGAACTAGGGCTTCTGCAGGGCTTTATCGGGAAAGCTGTTCCAGCACCCCTGAAAGGTTGCCTTATTGCTGTACTTTGAAAGCATTTGGTAGGGGCCATTTGAGTCTCCTCCCAAAAGCTTGAGGGAGGCCATCACATCAGATGTGTGGATGTTGCCAGTCTTGTCCAGAGGTTATATAGTTCCCTTTTTGTTCACTCCAAAGGACTCTTTTAAAAAAAAAAAAAAAAAAAAAAAATCCCTTCTTGACAAGCCAGCCTCAACTGAATCATGTAAGAGGTCCCACCAGACTGGGGATCGGGGGTTTATCAAAGATTCGTTTTAGTACCAAAGAAAAGCAAGGACTTCAGACCCATTTTGGATCCCAGCAAGTTGAACTGATTTGGCAAAATCTGGTTTGTCATGTGCAATTCAATCTTTCTACCTTTTCTGATATTCTGAAGGACTGGATATGCCTGGTCGATCTCAAGGATGGCTACAGTCACAAAGATAGTGTGGAATTCCAGGAGGATTCTCTACTTTGTCAGTTTCACACTCTGCCCTTTGTTTTCAGCACAGCTCTCTGGGTGTGCACCAAATACATAGCAGTAGTGGTAGCCTGTCTCAGGTTAGGGTTTCCAAGTCTACCCCTCCTTGGATGACTGGCTCTTGACTGCTTATACATGGGTGACACTAATCAAGGCCCATGATTCCTTGTTCACGCTGTGTCAGTGCTTGGGCATAACTGTGCATTATGAAAGGTTCAGGCTGAAATTGGTTCAGGTAGTGGGATTTATCAATTTCCATTTAAATATGGTCGCTTAGGCAGGCATTCTGCCACCATGAAGATGAATTACTGTTTGTTTATAAGCTTATTTGCATTCTCCAGATTCACAGACTGCAAGTGGCCTCAGTTCAAGTTCTTGGACATATTGCAGCTTCTATTTTTCTAGTTCCTTTACCAAGGTTCAACATGAGGGTGCTACAGTGGACTCTCACAGTTCATTGTTCCTATCTGACTCATCCTATGAACTTTCCAGTTTCTGTAGCAGATATTTTATCACATTTGGTGGTAGCTGGAATCTTCTCTGGTTATGGTAGGTCAGAATTTTTTTCTACCCCATCCCATGGGCACTGTAACCACAGATGCTTCCCTCTGGGGTGTGGTTGGGTCATTTTGAAGAGAATACTGTCCTGGACACATGGTCTTAGTTTGAGACTAATCTTCACATAAACATCTTGTAGATGAGGGCAGTTTTTCTGGTATTGCAGACCTTTTAGGACATTTTCATCCAGGGTGTAAGTGTTGTCCAGTCTGGCAAGATCTCAGTGGTAGGGTACCTGAACAAGCAAGAGGCACTTGGTCCCATCTTTGGTGTCAAGGCTATGAGAGTTTGCAATAGGCAAAGTCCTCTTAACAGTTTCTGATCATATAATACACATTTAGATCTCAGTCTGAGCAGACGCATTCTTCTGCCCCATGAGTGGTCCCTAAATCCGGTGATAGTGGCACCGATTTTCAGCTACTGAGACACCCCCCTGCTGCAGCCTGTTAGCTTTCCCTCTCCAAGACGAAGTGCAGCAGTTTCTATGCCCAGATTCCACCAGAGGGACAGTTACTAAGGGATATTCTACATGTTTGGTCCCCAGGTCTATCGTATATGCTTATCCCCAGCTTCCTTATAATTACATTTTGTCAGAGTGCAGCCCTTTGCAGATTGACTGTCATCCTCATTGCTCCATTTTGGCCCTGCCATGTATGGATTCCCCTTCTTTTTGCCTAACCTATTTACCCGTCCTGGGTTCTGCATCCTTTTGCGGGACGATTTCTTGTCCTATTGGTCTTCCTCACCTGAACCTTCACTCCATCAAGCTAACCACATGATTTCACCCATTCCAATGATGGCCAGGGATACCAAGTTCTGAGTTCATATTCTCTTCGTCACAGAAAACTTCAGCAAGAAAGGTTTACAATAGTTAATTGCAGTGGTTTTCCCTTTGGACTTCTTCCAGTGGCTTAAATACTTTTTCTGCACTTCAAGATGCTGTTATGGATTTTTTGGCGTGTTTTTTTTTTTCCACTCGTGTATTTTCCCATTAAAGTGTAGTTTGCTGCTATTTCCAGCTTCAATATTTTCAGAAATAATACTTCCATGGTGGTTGTTAAAATATCAAGGGCATGTTTGAGAATTATATTTTTATTGCACCCTTCATTCATGACAGGATTCCTCCTTGTGATCTCCAGTCTGCTGCAAGTTCTCACCAGACCTCTTTTTGATCCAGCATCCACAGTGTCCTTGAAGCTTTTGTCGTGAAACTCTTTCTAATAGCCGTTACATCGGCAAGGAGATTGTCTGAACTTCAAGCTCTTTACTCTGTTCCTCCTTACTTGTTTTTCCATAAAGATAGTTGCCTTGAGGACCATTCCTTCCTTTAAGCCCAAAGTTGCTTGAGAGTCTAATTTGAATCAACCCATTAATTTACTGTTTCTTTTCAGATTTCAGTAACAAGGGAGAATATTTGCTTAGTTGTTTGGAAGTTCATGGACAACTCTGATTCTGTTTGGATAGTCATAGCTTCAGAAAATCTAACCAGCTTTGGTATCTTTTTCTGAAAAGAGTTTGCAAATTTGCCTCTAAAGTGATACTATGCAGATAGCTTTTCAGTTGCATCTCCTTTGCATAGTCCATGAAAGAAATTTCTTTGCCTTTGAAGCTTAGGGCTCATTTAATTAGAAATTCATTAAGCTATCTTTTTCTATGACTTCTATTGATGACATTTGTGCTTGCAACTGCTTGGTCTAATACCCACATATTTGTGTCCTATTACAAGTTGGGTATCCAGTTTAGGTCTAGAGCTTCTTTTATTCCACCTTAGGATGTTGCTGACTGGGGACTCTCCCACATGTTGAGATGGACAGAAAAGTTATCAGATATGAAAGTTAGTTAGAAGACCAAACAGATCTGTTATGCTACCATCCTTCTCAACCATCCATCTGATGTCTGTCTCCATTCATTCTTGATGAATGGGATTCTGTTCCGATCCTTGAAACCGGTTTGGCCGTTATACAGCTTGTGCCAGCCAAAAAAACACTCAAGCTAAGTCTATACCCACAGTGCCCTTTTCCATTACCTCCGATCTTGTTTGCCACTCTGATAGCAAGATGTGTCAGATGATACTCTCCAGCCAAGTTAAAAATATATTGATCTTCCTTAAAAACTTTGTTCTTCTACCTGAACGTCCAGCCAATGTCCAAAAGATTTCAGTCACTGTACGGTGTGTGGGATATCTGATGTGTCTATCAGCACGTGGGCCATAAAAGTGATGTCCGCATACACCAGCCAGCTGAACTTCTCAGCCACCAGTCGAACGTCGGGTGTTCCTGCCTTTCGACTGTCTGATTCTAGAGAAATCAGATAAATGCCCCATTGGGGAACCTTTCATTCATTTATTTTGTTTCTATTGCTTGTTAATCTCATCCAGAAAGGGCAAGTGTAAGTGTGGCCGTCAGATACCTCACAAGGACACCCATGATCACTGTGTATTTGTTTAGGTTGCACAACTACAAGGTCTGCACCATCTGCATCCAACGTCTCAAATGGCTAGCATTAGGTATGGAGGATTCTGTCGACTTGCCTTCCCAACCGCCAAAAAAGAAGACCAAGACTGTCAGGCTTACAACTGCTGCGGACCCTCCTCCATCTGACTCCTAGCCTGTGGCCACCGTCGGCCTGGTTGAACACTCAGACTCCACCTCTTCAGATACTGTGGGTACCTATATGGAAGGTGCACAATCCTTCATGGAGGGCACGTCCACAGAGGGTATTCTGACACCGGAGGGGAACCTGCAATTTCGGTAGGACCTCTGATCACTCAGTTTACTAAGTCACCCGATACTAGGCCTTCCTCCATTCAGACACCCGCTAGGCTCTCTCTCAAAAGGAAGAAAAAAGAAACTAGGTGTGTCCTGCTCCTAAAAGTACCCTGGACTGTCAGGCCTTCAGCCGAAGTCTGTTTAATGCCTTTCATCCATTAGTTATAAATTGTATATATTTTGATTGTTATAGCAACATGGTAATTGTCTATTACACAATTTTAAACCATATTATAGTATGGCTCTATCTTACAGGTACATCAATTTTAATAGAAATAATGAAGTCATTACTTGATGCTGATTTTAAAATTCATTACTTGGAATACATTACTTGATAAAGCTATTAATTGATGCTGGTTTTAAATTGTTTAAATTGTTTATTTGATTTTATAATTAATTTATTCACCCTCTGATGAACAGCTTTTTGTGTTTCAAACCTTTAACAGTAATGCCTTTATGGCCTTACACCCTACCACTCCAGGATGTCCACAATCCCTTCTATACTGAGCCCTAGGTATCGGACATCAGATCACACCCAGAGGGAAGAGGAGGAATTCTGTGATTATTCTGAAGAATCCCTTTCATATACCTCCCAGTTGCCTTCTCCCCTGGGATATGGCTCCCCAGAGAGAGAATTTATTGACCCTGACTCCCTAGCAGAGGATTTAACGTTTGGGGAACTATCACTAAAATAAAGGTACATTTCAACTGGGAATCATTTGAAATGACAAAGGTACAAAAAAGGTGGTATGGACCTCATTCAGATGGATTCCCCAACTCCTGCTGTTCCGCCCATTCTGCCTGCTTTTCTGGATGCCTTCTCGTGAGCATCTTAGAACCTGTACTCACAGCCCCCTGCTCCACGCAGACTTAACAGATTTTATAAAGTCCCTGAAACTGCTAAATTTCTAATTGTGTCCTGCTGCAGACCCTGACACAATTTCCATCTTCACTGGTAAGGCTTCAAAACTATTACCTTCCACCACCTTACTCCCTGCTGACGAGGGCAGCAAAACCATGGAACGTCTGCGTATGCTACTGTAGCCTTTCTAGCTACTAATTATCAGACATACATGGCTAAATATGCCTTATCCCTTTTGGAGAAGATCTGAGAGGAATTGTCTGACTACCCTGATTTTGCTGCCATAACTTCGCTGTCTTCCGTAGTTGCCCTTCTCAGGTTACCAAGCACTCAATCAAGTGCAGTTAAGATGCTGCTGAGGCCACTGCCAGGTCAGCAGCATCTGCCTTGAGAAGGTACTTCTACTAATGCCTTCAACATCTAGCAGATGACTTTAGAGCTAAGCTGGTTGATGCCCCTTTGGACACTGCAGCCCTGTTTGGAACAAAAGTGGCTGAATTTTTCAAGTCAGTACAACAGAAGGGGGGAAAGAGATGCAGGATTTAAAACACGTTTTCGTTTCTCATATTCCAAAATTCCAGAGGAATTACCCAGCAAAAACACAATTTATCAGAAAGCACACTCGCCCTGCATCCTGCTCAAGGCTTAGGAATGCCTCCAGGAAGCAACCACCTCCTATCAGAGCCTCCTCATCTACTTTTCAGAGTCCGCCCTTTCAAGACAGGGCAGGTAGTGTGAGACTACCTGCCAACCTTGGAACCCCCACCTCCTCCCTCTTTCCCTCTCTGTGCATCTCTGTTACTGTCTCCATGTGGAGACTTATCACTTCAGACAAATGGGTCCTTTGAATAATAGAAAGTGGGTATTTTATGACCTGGCTCACACCTCCAAAGAGGAGTCTCCCACAGCCCCCAAAAGAAAAGCTTCCTCTGTTGCAGCCAGTGCTAGACAGCCTTATGGCTCAAGGCACTATTCAAACAGTTCCACTGTGTGCAAAAGGAAGAGGCTTCTACTCCAGGGTTTTCCTGGTTTCAAGAAAAGACTGTGCCTGGAGGCCAGTTGTGGACCTCTCACTACTTGGCCTCTTCCTTCAGGTACCAACCTTCAGGATGCTGACCTTACCCAACTATCTTTCCGCTCCTACTCCCATAAGGGTTCATGGCCACCTTGGATATCAAGAATTCCTACCTTCACATCTCTTGAGGCCCAGTTTCAGGAAATACCTGAGGTGCTCTGTGGGCTTCTCTCACTTTCAGTTCTTTGCCTTGCCCTTTGGGCTTTCCACTGCACCAGGAGTCTTCACCAAATGTCTGGCTTCAGTTATTGCCTTCTGCAGGACAAAAATAATCCAGATATTCCTGTACCTGGACAACCTGCTCATTCAGGCAGACTGCAAACAGGCCCTCCTGCAACACTTAAGTTGCCATTACTCTCCTACAGTCCCTGGGATTTCATATCAATTTCCCAAAAACCCAACTGGAACCTACTCAAGACATTGTCTTCCTGGGGTGCAGGATTCATACAGACATGAAAGCCCCAAAGGGTGGGAAGCTTGACTCGATGCCTACTCGTGGTCCTTCAGAACACAGAATTGACTGCAAGGCAGTACCTCAGGCTCCTGGGCTACATGGCGTCCACTATCCCATTGTCGTTAGCAAGACTCCATATGAGAGAATTGCAATGTTATCTCAGGTCAGTTTGGACCAAACACTCACACCCCGTTGAGTACAAGGTACCCCTCCTGCCCTGCCTCAAATAGGAAATTCAGTGGTGGTTGAAGCAGGTGAACTTCAACCTGGGTCTTCTCCTCCAACCACTTCAACCCAAACAGATCATGTACGCAGATGCCTCAGACTTGAGCTGGGGAACAACACTGGGGCACCTGAAAGTGCAAGAAGTGGGACAGGGCCACACAGAAAGGGACCGATCAATATCTGAGAAATGAGGGCAATATTATTGGTCCTGCGAGCCTTCTAAACCAATCTCCACCAAGGATCACTAAAAATCTTTACAGATTCTACCACAGTGCTGTGGTATCTCAACAAGCAAGGGGGGAGGTGCAAATCTTATTGGCTTTGCAGGCTAGCTCTCCTGGTGTGGAAACTGGCCACCTCCCAGGGAGTAACCTTACAGGCGGTCTGCATGTCTTCACAATATTCATTTTTATTTATTTATTGCATTTGATTACCGGGAAAGTCCACTGGGTCTGAAGAACCCATTTTCAGTGGAGGACTGGGGAGAAAAGCTCCAAAATAGAATAGAATTTTCAGGGAGACTATCTCAGCAGATCCATGACTAAGACACACGAATGGATGCTACACAGGGATGTCTTCCTGGACCTGGTCCACCAGTAGGGTACACCTCAAGTAGACCTGTTTGTTTCCTTCATTAACAGGCAACTTCCTTCTGCAACAGACTTCCAGAACCCCGGGCTATAGCAACAGATGCCTTCTCAGTTTCCTGGAAGACTATGTATGTTCTCTATTCCTGTGTTGCAGTATTCTTAGTGTGGGATTCTCTGCATCAGGTGACCCGAACGTCCGCTTCTATACAAAAGCTTAAGCCTGGTTGCTTTAGGCGCGTGGAACATCACACTTAGAGCCATAAATCAGGGATTTTAAATGTGATGTCTACACATACAGACCTCAGAACGTTTCAGCCGCAGTCAACCATCACATCGATCGCATTGCTCCTCTACATTCAAGACATTTAAAGCTAAGTACCCTGTTGGGGATTTTGTTTTTTGCTTGAGCTTGGTTTGCTGTCAAACCCCCCCCCTTAACTGATGTCTGCTAAGAAGGGTAAATATCTATGCAGGCACCAGGTTCTGCATAAGGACACGCATGACTGTTGCGTTTTTTCCCTAGGCTGAAAACACGACCATGCCTCCTACCCGATTTGCCAACCTTTGTACCGAAGATGCTCAGAAGTCATTTGGGTGACCTTAATCTGTACTTAGATAATCAGAAGCTTAAAAAGCTAATGCTCAGGATGGATCCCAAGTCAGCCTTCCCAGCAGAACCACCAAGAAAAAATGCCAAGTTTAAGGCCTAGTACTTCTGCCCCTCTGCCATCGGGCATCCTGCCAGCTTCCGATTTAGGAGTTGAGGGTCGTCCTTTAGAGCAGTCTACTTCGTCGACTCCCCTCAAGGAAGTCACTTCGGAAGTAACAGCCGGCATGTCCTCTGAGGCAGATCAGACGTCTGTCCCTACCAGTGTCTAGGGGGAATCAGCCCCCGCTTGAAGCCCAACTGGGATACCACTACCTGAAGTCCCAGCTCAAATCCAGGCCCCTGAAACTAGGCCGTCCCTTAGGACTACTCCTTTAAAAAGGAATCCGAAAACTAAACGCCTATCTCCCTCCCCGGAGGGAGTTCCTGACTGGCAGTCTTTCACTCACTCCTTGATGCAGGCCTTCATGGCCCTTAGGCCCACGGCCTCTTCACTCTCCACTGTTCCTGTTCTCAGCCCTAGACCTGCCTGCCTCAGCTTCTTCAATCCACCTTCCCACTTCCCATGAAGGGGAAGAACAGGAGGTTTACGTCTCGTATTCTGATGAGTCCATTACTACTTCATCTCAAATTGCTTCTCTATTGGAATACTATTCCCGTGATGAAGACTCCATAGAAGGGGACTCTCCAGAGGATATCACCTTTGGGGAGACCATTACAAGGATGAAAGAAGATTTTAAATGGGACAATTCACAAGTGACTGAAACTCAGCAGAGATTCTTTGAATTACTACAAGTGGAATCTCCCCTTCAGCCATTCCACCAGTTATACCTGCGTACCTTGATGCATTCTCTTCAGCATCAAAAATCCCAGACTCTCAACCACCTGCTCCTAAAAGACCTGACCATTTCTAAAAGGTAACTGATGATAAAAGGTAACTGATGAACAAAAATTCTTGGTAAAACCCCCCTTGGCAGACCCAGCAGTGATTGCTGTATCCCCTGATAAGCAGTCAAGACCAATTCCCTTCTCGTCTCTTTTGCCTACTGATAAAGACAGTAAGAGCATGGACAGGCTAGGCAAGAAGGCTTATACCTCCTCCACCCTAGCCTTCACAGCCATCAACTACCAAACTCGCATGATGAAATGCTTTGGACATAGTATCCCAAGCTTCTACCCTCTTGTCCTCCATGGCTGACTCTCTAGCAAAAGAAAGGTAGCATCAAAACTGTCTTTGGCTTCTCAAGTGGTCATTGTACAAGATGCAGTTATGATGCAGCTGAGGCCTCTGCGAGGCCTGCTGCTTCCGTATTAGTGCTACGCTGGTAGCTGCATACCCCTTTGGAGAGCTATCACCACGGACTGTAGGATCCTGGCAATGGTACAAGAGGGATATTTCCTCTCTCGGAAAGAAAAGCCCCTTACAAGAGGCATTCCACCCCCCTGGGTTGCAGGATCAGGACAGACCTGATGCAGGCATTCCTCCCTCAGGACAAAGGTGTCCTATTCCAGTGTTGCAATATTCACTAGTGGGTTTACCTTTCTTCCCATCAGCTTGTTTGGCCAGGTTTCCAAAGCTTTTCCAGTCCCTGATGGTGCGTCTGACATGTTGGCAGGTACGTGGGCCATAAATGTGACGTCTGCGTGCACCAGTCCGAAGAACTTTTCAGCCTCCAGCTTGTACGCCAGGTGTTCCTGCTACTCACAGATGTCAGATCAGTTTCACATTAAAATAAGTACCCTGTTGGGGATTTTCTTCAGTCCTTTCGTATTTACTATAATCTGTTAATGTCCGGTAAGAGCAAGTGCAACTGTGGTCGCCAGATTCCCCCCAAAGACACCCACAATCAGTGTCTCTTTTTTGTTTGGATAGGGATCACTGTTATAAAAACTGTGCCATTTGTAAGTTGTTTGTCCCAAAGACCCTTCGTCGCCGACTTCAGGCCCTTTGACTTATACCTTGAAAACCAGCACCTTAGATTGCTCTCTGAATGGAAGCCTCTTCCAACGATGCATCTGAACTACCCAGGAAGAGGGCAAAGCCCGCGAGGCCATCTACTTCCACCGTGCCTCCCTCTGCCGAGTCTCGGCCTGCAGCCACTGTTAGCTTAGCCGAGAAACCAGCGTCCGCCACTTCGGATAAAGCAGGTACCTATCAGGAGGCCGCTCGATCCAGAGTGGACGACATGTCCAGGGAGGATATCCCGGCACCTGATTCAGATGCCAGGGGAGAACCAGCTTCTGGGATGGACACAGTGTAGGCCTCAGCTGCTCCTTCTATTACTTCAAGGCCAACTGCCAGTCAGATGCCGGTTAGGCCTACAAAGAAAAAAAACAGAAGAGGCGGCATATCGCTTCAACCGCAGATGCCTTGCCAGTCTGGCAGGCCTTCGGTCAGAGTCTCTACAATGCCTTCCTGGCCCTTAGGCCTACGCCAGACCTCCCTCATGTTCTCCACCTCCTCCTAGACCCAGACTTATTCAGCCTGAGACTACTCCTAGCCAACCTGCAGAAGAGGAAATGTCTTATTCCTCAGATGACTCCTTGTCCTACCCTTCACAAACTTCTTCCATTCTGGGGTATGGATCCCCAGAAGAATCATCTGCTAAACCTGACTCCCCTGTGGAAGACCTTCCCTTCGGTGGCACAGTCAATCTTATGAGGGAACATTGTAAATGGGATTGCTCAGACATGTCTGAGCAACAAAAATGATTCTGTGACTTGATCCAGATGAACTGCCATGGTGGTGCTGCGGTAGCGTTGTCATCTCACAGTAAGACTGTCCCGTTCAATTCGCAGAGCGTCTACTGTGTGGCGACATGCGTGAATGGGCCTTCCTTCATTGAAGGTTGTATGTCAGGCCCGGCAAGTCGGCACATAAAAATCTACTGCCAATCATTAGCGGACCGGAGTTCCGCTGTGGCGACCCCTAACCGGGAAAAGCCGAAAGACGCAGCAACTTGGTCCAGATGGAATTTTCTAACTCTGCTCCTATTCCTCCTGTCCAGCCTGCCTTCCTGATGCTTTTTCAACAGCGTGCATAAACCCAGATTCCCATCCAGCAGCTCCTAGAAGGGCAGACCGGTTGTATAGGGTACTTGGTGCAGAATAATTCCTTTTCAAATACCTACCAGCTGACCCAGCAACCATTTCTATTGCTGCTGATAGGGCTACCAAACTTCTCCCTACAACCACTGTCCTGCCTGCAGATAAAGACAGCAAGGCCTTGGGGAGGTGGGGGAAGATTATGTACACTTCGGCTATCCTAGCCTTTAGGGCTTCAAGTTATTAGTCACACATGGCCAAATACTCCTTGGCCTTACTGGATAAAGCTTCTAAGGAACTCTGTGAGATCCCTGACTGTTCTGCAAAGACATCCATGTCTTCCTTGCTTGGGCTCATCTCCCAAGTCAATAAACATTCCCTAAGGTAAGGAGTGCAGCGGAGGCCTCTGCTAGGTCATCTGCATCTGCCTCTGTATTGAGGAGATGTTCCTGGCTGCGTCTACAACCCCTACCTTAGACTTTAAGGCCAAACTCTTGGGTGCCCCTTTGGATCACTCAGCTCTTTTAGTCTCCAAGGTCGCTGATCCCTTCGTCACTTCAGCAAAAAGGGAAAGCTCTCAAAGATCTAACGCATCTTGTCTCTCCAATCCCAAAATTTCAGAGGAGCTACCCGGCCAAGACCCTTTTTATAAGGAAGTCTTCTGGGCCCTCTGCCCCCTCCAGGACCACAAAGGAGACAGGCTACTCAACCTAGAACTCCTCAGGCCCACTGCCCAGAGACCCCCCTTTCCAGAAAGAGCAGGCAGCATCTGACTACCTGCCTCCTTTTCTTCCCTCCTCCCGTCATACCTCTATCCTTCTGTCTCACTGCCTCCATGCATGGGCCCTAGTGACATCTGATAAATGGGTTTTGTCTATCCGGAAGGAGGGTTACTTCATGTCTTGTATGTGTCCTCCCCAAAACTTCCTATACCACTATCTCCCCCCTCTCGATGGTCACTCCATCCTGAGGTCCTAAATAACCTGTTGCTTTAAGGCACCATAGAACTCTTACCCCCATCTGCTCGAGGAAAAGGCTTCTATTCCAGAATTTTTCTGGTGCCCAGGAAGGAGGGACCATGGAGACCCATCTTAGACCTTTCCTGCCTCAACCCATTCCCGAAGGTCCCCTCCTTCGGGATAACACTACCCATTCTATTTCCCATCATCCTTCCCCAGGCCTTCATGGTGACCCTGGAGATCAAGGAGGCCTCTATACATATTCCCATAAAACTGTCCTCCAGAAAATTCCTCAGATTCAAAGCATGCTCCTTACACTTTCAGTTTTGTGCCTTGCCCTTTGGACTCTCCACTCTACCAGGGGTATTTACAAAATACCTAGTCCCAGTCATTGCTTACTTCAGAACAAGAGGTATGCAAATGTTGCCATACCTAGATGACCTGCTCATTCAAGCAGCAGACAGACAAACTCTCCTTGCCCACACAAAGGACCTTCTGCTCCTGCTGCAGTCTCTAGGGTTCCTCATATCCAAACTAAAGCCAACACAAGATATCGTCTTCCTAGGGCGCAGAATCAGAACAGACCTCAGGATGGCCTTCCTACCTCGGGGAAAAAGTGCTTTCCCTGACCCAACACCTTCAATATGTCATCCTTTCACCCGCCCTGACTGCGAGGGAATTGCTCAGACTTCTTGGGCACATGGCTGCCATTATTTTCTTGCTACCACTGGCGAGTTTGCACCTGAGGAAAACGCAGTGGTATCTTTGCTCAGTATGGGCCCAGCACTCACACCCCCTAGAGTTCAGAATCCCACTTCTCCCCTGCCTCCACCAATACCTTAAGTGGTGGTTGGCCCAGGTGGCCCTAAACTTATGTCTCCCTCTGCAGTTGCTCTCCCTTTCTCAGATTATGCACACAAACGCATAAGATCTGGGCTGGAGGAGCAATGTTGGACACAAGAACAGTGCAAGGTTTGTGGAAAGACAAACACAAACAATGGCATGTCAACATCAAGGAAATGTCAGACATACATCTGGCCCTGCAGGCCTGTCTAACTTTCCTCAGGGCATTCTGAAGATCCTCACAGACAGTACCACAGTGATGTGGCACCTGAACAAACAAGGAGGGACGAAGTCCTACCTCCTCTGCAGGCTAGCCCTACAGGTATGAGATCTAGCCGTCTCCCAGAGGATCTCCCTCCAGCTAGCCTAAATCCCACCCCAACACAGTTGTCAGGGAAACTTCTTGAACAAAACCTCCACAGACCGTCCGGAATGGATGCTGTCATAGGAGGTATTCCTAGGTCCGAGCCACAAGTGGGGTATTCCACAGATAGACCTGTTTGCCTCTTCCACAAACCGGCAACTCCAGACCTATTGATCTAGAACTCACAACTCAAAGGCTTCTCAAACAGATGCCTTTTCAATGTCTTGGAAGGGGAGATTCCTGTACGACCCCCCTCTAATCCAGAGAGTCCTACTGAAAATTCAGCAGGACTCGACAAAAATCTTGTTGGTGGCCCCCTATTGGCCAAGGCAGCAGTGGTTCCCCCTACGTCATCAATTCAAGGGCAGTCACCACAAGTTACCCCCCTCAGTGGATCTACTCGCACAGCACCAAGGGACACAGATTCACCCACACCTCTCATTGTGGCTTATAGGATTCTGATTCCCATCAGACAGCTGTAGAACGAGGTTGTGCTCTCAGTCCTGCAGGAGGCCAGGAAACTAAAGGCAAGCAAATCATATCTCTCTGAATGGAGAAGGTTTTCTATTTGGTATCACAAAAGAGAGGGCCGCTGGACAGTGACCTGCCTCTTATTCTGTCTTACCTGTGTGAACTGCTGAAGACGGGCTTGTCTTATTCTTCCTTAAAAGCACACCTGTCTGCCATTTCTCCCTGCCTGCCTATGGAGCCTCTACTAGCTTCTAAACTTCCAGCCAAGCTGTTCCTAAAGGGTGTTTTACACACAAGACCCCCCCAGAAAACTGACCCCTCCTCCCTTGGATCTTAACTATGTGCTGGAAAAACTCACTGTACCACCCTTTGAACCAGCTGGCAAGGCTGACTTGAAGTTTTGCACTTGGAAAATAGTATTGCTAGTAGCCTTGACTTCAGCCAGGAGGGTTTCAGAGCTCCAAGCCCTTATGGCTACCCCACCCTTCCTTGTTTTCCATATGGAGAAGGTCACCCTCAGGATTAATCCCTCCTTCATTCCCAAAGTGGTCAATGACTTCTCTCTAAATCAGGCTATTCACCTGCCTACCTTATTTCCAAACTCTCAGGGAGACTGTCCTTCACTCCCTTGGTGTCCACAGGCAACTTTGTTTCTACTTGCGTAAGACAAACGCCTATGCACAAATCAGAGCAGCTGTTTATTTCCTTCCACCCCAGGGCTCTGGGGAAAGCTGTAGAGACGCAAACCATCTCTTTCTGGATTGCTAGGGTCGTCTCCCTTTGTTAGTCTCAACATGGAAAGACACTAACAGGTAATGTGAAAGCCCATTTTACAAGAGCCATGATCTCCTGGAGCTTTCTTTAAATGTCAAGATACTAACTCCATTTTGGAAGCAGCTACCTGGTCCTCTGTGCACACCTTCACCAGACACTATAAGCTGGACCACATATCCAGGACCAGGCAGAATTTGCCAGGACTGTCCGGCATGGGTTCCTGGAATCCTCATCTAGACCACCTCCCCAGTCACCAGGGAGCTTTTGTACTCGCCCATTAGTGAATACTGCACCAGTGGAATAGAAGGACATAGGAATGTTGTGTGAAATCTTACCATAACCATTTATGTCCATCTCTACCATGTTGCAGCATTCCTTCCCTCCCTCCATCCCCCTGCTCTCCTTGGCTCCTGTACAGGCTATGCCATCAGGACTGACTCCGTCTGGGGTTCCTTGCTTCTGAGGACTGGTGTGCATAGACTTCAGATGTCCACACCATCAGGGACTGGAAAAACTTTGGAAACCTGGCCAAACAAGCTGATGGGAAGAAGGGTCAAACCACTAGTGAATACTGCAACATGGAAGAGAAGGACATCTGTGGTTATGGTAAGATTTTACGCAACTTTCCTTTCCTTTTTCTCCCCCTCTACCCACTTCCAAGACCTGATACAGGTTCAACAGATAACAGCAAGACAATTCCTACAGTTTCTGGGTCTGATGGCAGCCACCATCCCTATGCTGCATTTGGCCATGATGCATATGAGAAAACTGCAGTGGTATTTGAAGAATGTGTGGTCCCAACCTGAACACCCTCTAGAGTTTCAGATTCCACTCTTGCTCTGCCTCAAAGCAGAACTAAGGTGGTGGATACAACAAATTCAAATGAACCCAGGCCATACAGACGCATCAGACCTGGGATGGTGGGCTACCATGAAGTGCTTCAAGGTGCAGGAGACCTGGCAACCCAATCAGTGTGAGGGAAACGACAACAGTCCTTTTTGCCCTGAAAGCCTTTCTCCCAATCCTGCAACCAGACCCACTTCAAGTCTTCACAGACAATACCACAGTCATGTGGTACCTCAACATACAAGGAGGGACCTGGTCCTACCTTCCTTGCCGGATAATAGTCCAGATTTGGGACCTTGCCTTTCAAAACAACTTATCCCTGTAGACAACATACATCCCTTCCCAGGACAACCAACAAGCAGATGTTCTCAGGAGATCATCCACTCAACAACACGAGTAGATGCTGAACAGGGAATATTTTCTAGACATTGTCCATTGGTGGGTCACACCTCAGGTAGATTTGTTTGTCTCCCCCCAGAACAAACAGTTGAAGAAATTCTGCACCAAGGAACATTCTCCGCTAGCCTGGAGAGTGGACGTTTTCAGCATTTCATGGAAGGGATTTGTTCTGTATGCATTTCTACCCTTTCTTCTCTTTCAAAAAGTCCTACTGAAGATCAGGAAGGACCAACCAAAAATCTTGCTGGTGACTCCCTACTGGCCAAGGCAGCACTGGTTCCCCCTACTGCTGTCACTTGCCAAGAGCAATCACTACAAGTTACCCCACATGGTGAACCTACACAACAGAAGGGAGCACTCATTCGTCCTCGCCTACAGATGTTATGTCCAACACTCCGGGTGATCAAATTTTAATTCTCTTCAGACACCACTATTCTGAGGACTTGATTTGAGTCCTGAGGGAGGCCAAGAAACCTACTACAAGGAGATCCCACATGTCAAAATGGGAAATATTCTCCAAGTGGTGCCTCCAGAGCCACAGGGATCCCTTTCAAGCAGACGTCCCTCTAATCCTTACTTGTGTGTGAACTTATCAAGGCTGGCCTTTCATACTCCTCGGTGAAAGTCCATCTATCTGCAGTCTCTGCCTGCTTACCCCTAGAAGCCCCTCTACTAGACAGGCTAGATGTTAAATTATTCCTGAAAGGGATCTTGCACATCAGACCACCAAGAAAGCCCATCCCACCCCCTTGGGATTTGAACTTTATCCTAGAAAAACTCACACTAGCTCCATTCAAGCCAGCCAGCTCTGCAACACTCCAAATGTGCACGTAGAAGACTGTTCTGCTGGTGGCCCTTACCTCTGCTAGAAGGGTGTTGGTTACAAGCTCTCATGGCCTGCCCACCCTACACCATCTTCTATAAGGATAGGGGGGACCCTGTGCACCAACCCTTCTTTCATGCTAAAGGTGGTCAACCAACTGTCCTTAAACCAGTCCATTCACCTGCCCACCTTCTCTCCCACTAGTGACAGTGAGAGGATACTCCATTCCCTGGGCGTGCACAGACAACTGAGGTTTTATTTAGAAAAAAACTAAGTCCCACCAGCTATTTGTATTCTTCCACTCCAGAGCCCTGGGCAAGGCGGTCTCCAAACAAACTATCTCCTGCTGGATCAGACAAACTTTGCTTCTGTTACTCCTACCATGGCAAGAACTTGCTTGTTGGGGGTAAGAGTTCACTTTAACAGGGCCGTAGCCTTTCTCAAAAGCTTGGACACAGCCTCCATTCTGGAGGCAGCCACCTGGTCCACTATACATACTTTTACCAGACGCTGCAAATTGGACCATGTATCTAGAGCCAGGGCAGGGTTTGCTAGGGCAATCCTGCAAGGCTTTTTGGAATCGCCTTACCTCTACCTACACCCTTCCTAAGCTGTGGCGCACACCCACACTAAGAATGCTGCAGCATAGGAATAGAAGGACGTAACATAGTTGTGTACAATCTTGCCATAACCATAGATGCAGTATTCCTTCCCTCCCACTTAACCCCCTTCATTCCTATTGCACTGTCTAGAGGCCACCTTAGAGCGCCACCTAGACTATGGTCAGACTAGCCAGCAAATGGCACTTGACACTTCTTGGTGACATCATTGGCTCATTCTACTTGACTGTCCGACTGAGCAATTACGTTCTGAGGTCTGTGCATGCAGGCGTCACATTTAAGGTCCCTGGTTTATGGCCCTGCGTGTGATGTCTCACGCACCTACAGCAACCAGGCTTAAGCTTTTGTATAGGAGCTGAAGTTCGGCTCGCCTGAGGTGGAAAATCCCACACTAAGAATACTGCAACATGGAAGAGAAGGACATCTATGGTTATGGTAAGATTTTACACAGCTATTCTGTTTGCCTCCCCTAGAACATAACTGAGAAAATTCTGTACTAAACACCACTCTCCCGTAGCTTGGAGTGCGGGATGCTTCACCATGTCATGGAAGGGATGGTTTCTGTATGCCTTCCCCCCCTTCCCTCTCATTCAGAAAGTTGTCCAGAAGATCAGGAGAGACATGCCAGAAATCTTGCTGGTGACTCCCTACTGGCCAAGGCAGCAATAGTTCCACCTTCTACAATCCCTTGCCAAGGAGGACAATCACCACAAGTTACCTCACAGGGTGGACCTGCTCACACAACAGAAGGGAACTTTCCATCCACACCTAGGGATGCTGAATCTAACTCACTGGGTGATAAACTTTTAATACCCTTCAGATACTTAACAGATAAATATCCCAAATGCGTTATTGTCGCAGATGATAGCAAAGCTTTCGACAGAGTAAATCTACACTTTTGATTTAATGTTATGTCTTTATTCAGATTTCCTGAAGAATTTATTAATAAAGTTAAGATGTTCTTCGTGTTTCACTGTTGCAGTCTTTACATTTGGGTTATCTGCCTGCAGGTACCCCTCAGCCGGCCTGAATACCAGAGTCTTGGATTCCTGCGTCTGATGCTCTCTCTTCTTCCATGACATCAGGTCGTCAGGGGTATAAAACATGCAGCAGACACCATTACATCAGTCTTTCTTGCTGCACAGTGCACGAAGCAGAAGCAAGTTTGCAAGTGCCGGTCGGCAGACACCTGAAATTTTTGTTTTCAAGTTTCAGAACCTAAGTCTTCAAAAAAAGCTAAGTACCCCATTGGGGATCCTTTTTCTTGCTCTTAACCGATGTCAGTAAAAGTTAACAATTGTCTTACATGTGGAAAGCAAATACCTCATAAAGATTTTCATTCGTGCTGCATTTCTTGCTTAGGCCCAGACCACAACATCCCTCTGTCGGTTTTGTGCCTTATTCAACCCCCAAACTATTCGTCATCTATTTTCGCAGCAAATTCTTTTGGTACTCTGTTTAACTATCCAGAAATGGCTTCGGTAAGCCATCCGACTAACAATATTCCGAAAATAGGTAAGGATAAAGACAGAGAAAGACGGCATAGGTCCAAAACTGCCAGCGATGCTTTTGTTAAGTTAGTCGCCAGTTCGCCGGTACTCAGTGAGGAGCTTTCGAAGCCCCTGATACCCACTACTTCAGATTCGCAGGCCTCTTCTGAGGCCCATTCGGAGTCTGGTATGTCACGAGATGCTTCTTCGACTATGGAAACTGTGGATGTCTCTACCTTGGATGGGTTTGAAGCCGCTGTGCAGGCACCGGCCTCTGAGGGTGTATTCAGGCCTACAGATTTGCATTTTAAACTGACGCCATCTTCTTCATCAAGGCCTAAAACTCGACCTATGCCTAGAAAACAGACGTCCAAACCGCATGGTCAGGCCCATATGCCTAAAAAACAAATGCTTAGAATGGCTGAAGACCTTATTACTTTTAATTAGGGGAAGCCAGTCTTCCTCCTCTAAGAGACCTAGAGCTGATTTTCCTTCTGATCAGGATTCTGAAATTTCTGTTTCTTCTGTTTACCAGGATTTACCCTTACCTACCTATGCGCATTCTGATGCGGAGGATTCCATTCCCTCTGCTTCCCCTCCAGAAGATTATACTTTTGGTGAAACCTTGCAGACTCTTAGGGAGCACTTCCGCTGGGAAAGCCAGGATTACTGTGACTCCAAAAATAGGCTTAAGGAATTCTTACTCCTCCCTCAACACAGGCCTTTAGCTATTCCTCCTGTTTTGGAAATTGTAGATGATGGCTTCTTGGAATCTAGCCTGGCCCCAGACACTTTACTTCCAGCTCCCAGAAAACCTGACAGGTATTGCAGAATACCTGACTCTCACAAGTTCCTGTTCAAGAATCCTGCTGCGGATCCCGAGACCATTTCACAAGGACCAATGGACATTAAGGCTACTGCTCCCAAAAACCCTACCCCCTCTGATAGAGATTCCAGGGCCTTGGACAGATTGGGTAAGAAGGTATACACTTCTGTTACTTTGGCCATTAGGGCCTTAAATTTCCAGTTTCATATGTTGAAGTATCAGCAGCATATTATGGGACTACTTAAACAGAAAATTATGTTGATTCTTGACTGTGCTGAACATAAAGAATTACAGGATTTAATGCATTCTGCTGAACAAGTTGGTAAACCTAGAAGCATCTTGCAGGGCTGCTGTCACTGGGTCTGTACTTAGAAGGCATGCTTGTCTTAAGGAGCAAAACTTGCCAGATCATGTTAAAGCTAAATTACTGGATGCTCCCTTAAACCAAGACCACCTGTTTGGCAACAAAGCAGAAGTCCTTAAAAAGATGGAGGAAAAAGCTAAATCTATGCAAACTGTTAAGATTTCCTGCAAGTACAGCCTCCCAGATCTAGTAGGCATTGGTCTTCTAAGAATTGGTCCTTTCCAGTCTCGTCCAGGCCTTCTCAGTCTAAACCCAGGAACAGCAGACCCACCTAGGTTACAGTCTCAGGCTGCACACAGGCCTAAGCAGTGGGGGCCTCCCACTTCCAAAGCAGGGAGTAGTAAGCCACCGCCCTATGGAAAAATGGCACAATGAGTTAACCTTAACCCTTCCAAGCCCTGCTCAACTGCCTGCTTCCTTAGGAGGAAAGCTCGCCCTGCATGCAAAAAACTGGGAACTCATTACCCAGGACAGATGGGTTTTAAATATAGATGTTCTTCGTCTCCCATTGCTGCAGTCCTTACATATGGGTAGTCCGCTGTCCACAATCGGCCCGAATACCAAAGGGCTAGAACCGGCGTCGGTCATCGGCGCCCGAGACTGACGTCAGTACGTGTCAGTACAAATGCGCATGACCGACGCCATATCCTCAGTCTTTCTTGCCGCGTGGTCCTAAGCAGAAGCAGCAATTGCAAGTGCCGTTCGGCATTCTGGAATTGTCGGTTTTCGAGTTTCAGACCGGAGACCAAGTTGGGCTAAGTACCCCGTTGGGGACACTTTTGTCTTTTTCTTGCCTCAGTATTGACGGATGTCAGAAAAAGTTAATAACTGTATTTCTTGTGGGAAACAGATTCCTCATAGGGATTACCATTCACTCTGTATTCCTTGTTTAGGGCTTGAGCACGACGTTGTTGGGTGTCGCTTTTGTGCTACTTTTAACAAGCGTACTATTAAACGTCGGTTGGACTGTGCTAGGCTCGTGTTTGGTAAACGTTGTAATTACAACATGCCGTCGGATTCTCCGACGCCCGGTTCTTCTAAGAAGCGCAAAGAGAGGTCTTTGCGGTCCAAACAGGATGAGTCATCCGCTCCGGACGCCGGTTCTGTAGAACCACCGACTACTTCTGCGGTTCCTTCTGACAGTTTACCCGAGTCTCAAGGGGAGCCTTTGTTACTACAGGAAGTGGCTTCTCCTGTGTTAGGCCAGGCTGAGGGTGCTTCTCAGGTGTCGGTGGTTCCCTCCCCTCATAGGGTAGTTAGGCCTCCTCCTTCTCAAAGCAAAAGCCATGCTAAGTCTAAGTCTGCCCCTGCTGGTGCTAGTCCCCAGGGTCCAGCTCCTAAGAAGCACATGTTAAAGATGGCTGAAGATTTGATTACTTTAATTAGGGGTTCTATGCCCCCCCCAGAAAAGAGGCCCAGGGTAGAGACAGAGTTGGAGGGTTTGGTTCAGTCTTCCAATGAGTCAGATTCCTCTGTGGAAGAACTTCAGGATTTCCCTCCCTATTCTGATTCTGAGGCTGAGGACACCACTCCCTCTGCGTCCCCTCCAGAAGATTTTTCTTTCTCTGAGACTTTGCATTCCATGAGGGAACATTTCAAATGGGAAGGCCAGGATTTTTCTGATTCTCGTAAAGGCTAAGAGAATTCTTGTTTTGCCTCAGCATAGGCCCTTGGCTATTCCCCCTGTACTGGATGTGGTTCAGGATGTATTTTCTGAGGCTGCCCTTAACCCAGATTCTCTGCCCCCTGCCCCGGTTAAACCTGATAGATACTACAGGGTTCCGGAAGCTCACAAGTACTTATATAAGAGTCCTAGGGCTGATCCAGAAACTGTTTCTCAAGGCCCCAAAGGTGTTAGGGCTTCTGTGGTCAAAAATCCAGTTCCTCTGGACAAGGATGCTAGGGCCCTGGATAGGTGGGGTAAAAAACTGTATACCTCTTCTACTTTGGCTATGAGAGCTTTAAATTGTCAGTTTCATATGCTCAGGTATCAAAATTATTTACTGGGACAATTGCAATGTAAAGTAGATGCTTTAGCTGAAGGTATTGAATGTAAGGAGCTTCAGGATTTAGTGCATGCTTCAGACCAGGTTGGTAAGCATTCTTTGCAGTGTGGTTTTGATGCTTTACAAGCTTCTTCCAGGGTGGCTGCTACTAGTTCAGTTGTTCGCAGGCATGCCTGGCTTAAAGATCAGTCCTTGTCAGAGCATGTTAAGGCTCGAATTATGGATGCTTCTCTGCAATCTGATGTTCTTTTTGGCCCTCCAGTAGAATCAGTTTTGAAAAAAATGGAGGAAAAAGCTAAGTCTATGCAGACAGTTAAGGACTTTTTACAGGTTCAGCCCCCTAAGTTCAGTAGGAATTGGCCTGCTAAGGGATGGTCTTCCCCTCCTCGGATTTTCATTCTAGGGGCAGGGCGAGGTAGAGGTAGGGCTTCCTCTCAGGGCCCTGTTACTTCTAGGACTTTGAGTTCTTCTACCCCTTCTACTGGGGAGGGCAGGGGTCAGTCCTTTCGGAAACAGACTCAATGACCTGTGTCTTCAGCTGCCGGACTCTGCTTTGCTGGCAGCTCCTCTAGGAGGAAAACTGGGACTTTTCAAAAGGAATTGGCATTTGGTTACCCAAGACAAATGGGTATTGGACATAATAAATCGAGGCTACAAATTTTATTTTCACACATTCCCTCCTTTCAAAGGTATGCCGGATGTGCCTCATCAGCAAAGACTGGAAGCACAGGCACAAATTTCTTCTCTGCTTCAGTTGGGAGCAATACAGGAAGTTCCTTCATGAAAGAGGCACAGGGTTTTATTCCCGTCTTTTCTTAGTGCCAAAGAAAGGAAATACTTTGAGACCAATTCTGGATTTGTCCATTCTAAACACCTTTCTGGAAATTCCAAAATTCAAGATGTTAACACTGCAACGGCTGTTACCTATGCTGGGCAGGGATCATTGGATGGTGACTCTGGATCTCAAAGAGGCCTATCTTCACATTCCTATCAGGCCCAGTTGCAGGAAATTCCTGAGATTTCGAATTGGGAATTTGCATTATCAGTTCTCGGCATTGCCCTTTGGCTTGTCTACTGCGCCCAGGGTATTCACAAAAGTCCTGGCTCCAGTAATAGCTTTTCTCAGACTAAAAGGAATTCAAATTTATCCTTATCTGGACGACTGTTTGATTCTGGCTCAAGGCAAGCACGAACTTCTTCAACATCTGCAGTATGTAATGACAGTTTTAAGATGCCTAGGGTATTCTGTGAACGAAATAAAGTCCAGTCTAGTACCCTCACAAGAGATGTGTTTTCTGGGTGTAAGACTGAATACAGCTGCTCAGATGGCATTTCTTACCCCGGACAAACAAAGAAATCTTCACCAATACTTCCAACAGCTATCAGTAATGTCCAGGCTGACTGCAAGGACAGTCCTTCAAGCCTTGGGGTTCATGGCATCTTGCATTCTAGTACTTCCCAATGCCAAACTGCATATGAGGAAGCTACAATGGTATCTCAAAAGCGTGTGGACTCAACACAGCCACGATTTGGACACTGTCATTCGGATTCTACCTTGCATTCAGAAAGAATTTGTGTGGTGGGCTCAGGAATGTCACCTAAACAAGGGACTCTCTGTGACCCAACCAGAGGCAAGTCAGATATTAACGACAGACGCCTCGGAGTCAGCCTGGGGAGCTCATTTCAAAGGAAAATGGATTCAAGACCTTTGGCCCCCAGAGCTACTTCACTTGCATATCAACATGAAAGAGATGCTGGCAGTTCAATTTGCTTTGGAAGCATTCAAGGACCTACTTCAACCAGGGCTGGTGTTGATTCGAACAGACAACACAACTGTCATGTGGTACATCAACAAGCAGGGGGGAACTCATTCTTACCCTCTTTGCAGACAAGCAATGCTGTTATGGGAAACTGCTTTAAATCTGCACATCACTCTTCGAGCACAGTTTCTGCCAGGAGCACAAAATTCTTTAGCAGATGTTCTGAGCAGACAGATGGTGGATCCTCACGAATGGAAGTTGGACCCTCAGGTATTTCTTCAGTTGACCAAGACTTGGGGAACTCCAGACATAGATCTGTTCGCTTCTCCTCTGAATTTCCAACTGCCTCTGTTTTGCACAAGGCTTTCATCCAAAAGCCTGGAAAATAGATGCACTATCCTTCAGTTGGAGCAACCTTCACGTGTATGCTTTTCCTCCTTTGCCTCTTCTTCCGAAGGTACTGTTGAAAGTCAGGAGGGACAAACCTTGCATGATCCTTATAGCACCTGATTGGCCTCGTCAGCATTGGTACCCTCTGTTGAGGAGCTTAATTCATGGGACACCTTGGCCATTACCACAGATTCCTCACTTATTGTCTCAGGAAAACAATCATTTTCTCAATGTCAGGGTGCAATCCCTACACCTGACAGCCTGGCGCATTCTGTTTTAAAGAAGGAGGGCCTTCAGCTCCCTCAACAAGTTTTGGATGTTATTTTGGAATCCAGGCGACCTAGTATTCGAAAGGTTTATGCTGATAAATGGAAGAGATTTTTTCTTTGGGGTTCAGCTAAAGGCTTTGATGTCAAATTGCCTAATTTGAGTTGTATATTGCAATATTTGACTGTTTTATTGGACAAGGGTTTGTCCTTCTCTTCTGTAAAAGTGCATGCTGCAGCTATTTCTGCTCACTATGATTGTGACCCTCCTTTGTTTTCACATCCATTGGTTAAACAGTTTCTTAGAGGGGCAAAGAATATAAGACCCCCACGAAGAGCTCCTACTCCTGCCTGGGATCTTAATTTTGTTTTGGAAAAGCTGACTCTGCCTCCTTTTGAACCTGCAGCTACAGCTGAATTGAAGTTGTTGTCTTGGAAGACTGCCTTTTTGTTGGCTGTTACTTCTGCTAGAAGGGTATCTGAATTACAGGCCCTCATGGCAGTGGAACCTTTTCTGATTTTTCACAAGGACAGAGTTTCCTTACGTACTAATCCTACTTTTATGCCTAAAGTGATTTCTAATGTGGCATTGAACCAGTCTATACATTTGCCTACTTTTTATGCTAACCCCCAAAATAAAGGGGAAAAAGTTTTGCATTCTTTGGATGTACATAGGCAGTTACGGTATTATTTGAGCAGAACCAAAGAGTTCAGAAGATCTCAACAATTATTTGTTTCTTTTGCTTTGACTTCACATGGGAAAGCTGTCTCGAAACAAACTATTTCCAAGTGGATTGGCCATTGTATTACTTTTTGTTACTCTCATCATGGAAAGGATGTTCCAGTTGGAATCATGCCTCATTCTACTAGGGCTACGGCCACCTCTACTGCTTTTTTGAGAGGGGTAGCTACTAAAGACATTCTAGAGGCAGCTACTTGGAGTTCTGTACATACCTTTACAAAGCATTATCATTTACCTCTTTATTCTAGGTCTAGGGCTGGGTTTGCCACTGCAATCTTACAGGGCATGTTTGCAGCTCCTAATGCTATTTAGTTAGCCAGCCTCCCTTTTTTTCCGTTGCTCTGGGATTCTACCCATATGTAAGGACTGCAGCAATGGGAGACGAAGAACATAGTACAGTTTTGTACCTACCATAAATGTAGATGTTCGAGGATCTCCATTGCTGCAGTCCAATTTTCCCTCCCTCCTTCCCCCTTTTTCTTTTTTAGGTTGGGTTTTGGGTGGTGTTTTTTGCATTCTGACGTCTGAGGCAAGAAAGACTGAGGATATGGCGTCGGTCATGCGCATTTGTACTGACACGTACTGACGTCAGTCTCGGGCGCCGATGACCGACGCCGGTTCTAGCCCTTTGGTATTCGGGCCGATTGTGGACAGCGGACTACCCATATGTAAGGACTGCAGCAATGGAGATCCTCGAACATCTACATTTATGGTAGGTACAAAACTGTACTTTTTCCAAGGATACAGATTCCACTTCCACACCTTACCAACCCCATATGGTTGGCCAGACCTACCCCCAAATCAGTGGGCAGAAGCTCAACAGCAGGTTCTCTCTCTTCTAAGTATCAGGGCTATTCATCCTGTCCCAGCAGAAAAAAGGGGACAAGGTTTTTACTCGAATTTTCCTGGTACCCAGAAAAGACAGCTCCTGACATCTTATCCTGGACACCTCTGTTCTAAACACCTTTTTGGTAATCCCAAAATTCAAAATGCTATCACTTCAACAGCTGTTTCCTATGCTAGGCAAATTTGCCTGGTTGGCAACCTTAGACTTAAAGGAAGCTTACCTGCACATTCCAATATGGTAATCTTGCAGGAAATACCTACGCTTCAGAGCAGGCTCCATGCACTAGCAGTTCTCTGCACGTCCCTTTGGCTTATCTACTGCACCCAGGTATTCACAAAGTGTCTAGCTCCAGCCGTTGCATTTTGCAGGCAGAGAAATATTTAAATATACCCATACTTGGACGATTGTCTGATTCAGGCAGAAAGCCTGGACATGCTACTAAAACATCTGGCATTTGTAAAGAAACTTCATACCTCGCTGGGGTACACCATAAACGAAAAGAAATCTCATCTAGTACCCTGCCAACAGATTGTATTCCTGGGAGCAAGCTTGAACACAACTTCCCAGATGGCTTACCTCACGCCAGAGAAACAAGTTTATTTGACAGTCTACTTCAAACTACTGGCCACAAAAACCCAGCTATCTGCAAGGAAAATTTTGCAAGCCCTGGGGTTTATGGCCTCTTGCATTCTACTACTTCCATATGCAAGACTGCATATGAGGAAACTACAGTGGTATCTAAAAAGCCTATGGTGTCAGCATTCTCAGGACTTGGAATCAATGATTCTGATCATTCCTTGTGTAAAGACAGAGTTCCTTTGGTGAGCAGAGGTGTGCCACCTCAACAAGGGGCTCCCTTTCACTCAACCCCCTGCCGCCCAAACCCTGACTACAGACGCATCAGATTATGCATGGGGGCCTCACTTTGCAGGGCAGTGCATTCAGGGCAAATGGAACCAGAGTCAGATGCACCTGCATATCAACCAAAAAGACATGTTAGCTGTACAGAATTCCTTGACAGCCTTCAAGAACCACGTCCTTCCAGGACAATTATTGGTAAAGATAGACACCACCACAGTTATGTGGTACATAAACAAGCAGGGGTGAACCCACTCGTACCCTCTCTGCAGACTAGCCATGGGTCTGTGGAACACAGCCTTGAGCTACCAATTGCACCTACAAGCTCAATTCCTGCCAGGCAAGCTGAATTCACTGGCAGACTAACAATAATGCATATTTTACCCCTCAAAACATTAGTAAATTTAATAACAAATACCCACCTGAATGTCCTCACTGCACTTACAACCAGCAGACATTCTGCATGTTATGTGGGAATGTAATGGTTCATAACCTATGGTGTTCATTAAGGGCAAGACTAAAGAAAATGGGTTACCAAAAAAGTACTTTATCCTGGGAAACGGCTGTACTGCGCATTAATATAAATAATCTTCCAAGAGTCTTAAAGCGCGTCCTCATCACCATATGTGCTCTTGTCAAATTCTATATTACAAAGAATTGGACCCTTGCAACCCCACTCTCATGGGAAGGTTTTAGCAATTTAGTAATCAAATACATCTCCTCCCACAAGCTACTATATGTTACTAAGAAACGTTAATACTACCAAGAGTATTGGGAAAACCTATTAGATTTCATTCTCAAGAGGTAAAAATATTAATTTTAGAAGTAAAATATTCACTATATGCAAGAAAGTCAATCAATAAGGATATATTTAGAACCTTATCATTTTATAAATCTTTGTTGATAAGCTGATCACAAATAGATGTACCCTATGTAAAGGTTTTAGTTTATCTGCCCAGCCCAGAAATTAGTAGTTTATTGGCCATTTTGGGCTAATTTCTATCTCTTTCATTTCTCTGCTATAAATACCGTATTTGCCCGGTTTTGCCTGCCGGGCAGCGCCGGTTAGCTAGGGTAAAACTATTCCCGGTTCCACAAAGTCTTATCAATTTTTCCCGTGGAACTAGACAAACTTTCAACTTAAGCACTCAAGCCATTCGTCAGCCTGGCACTTGCTCAAAACCTATAGCAAGCACTTATGAACCCTAGCACTGTAGCCTCCTGTACTGTACAGAAGGACTAGGCTCTCTCTTCGACCTTACCAGCCATCCAGTAAAACAGTTCACTGTACCTATCCAGGTATGTCCAAAAGGGCAGTTTCAGGTGTACTGTCGAGTCCATCTGGTGAATTTGGGCATTTTGAGGCAATGTTACAACTGCCTCATGTACACAACCCCTCCTCCTACCACCAAACACTAATACATGTGAGAGATGCAATTATACAGCCAAACTGGAGGCTAAGCTCTCTCAACCCAAGACTGGATCAGACAGTCAAGAGGAGAAGGGAAATACTTGCATCACACCCCCAGTCTCACACAGACCCATTAAAGCAGCACTGGCAAAAAACACAAATACATGAAATCATACTCGGAGGCTCTAAATAAAAATCTGCAAAACCAAAAGAGACCTCGAAAGCAAACATCAAAGCAACCTCCACCGCCCAACACAAACCATGAAACACATACTTTACAAAACCAGTGTGACATGCAATCACAGCCCTTAAGGCAAAATAACATACCCAATATACTAGTAATAGGTGACTCTCTATAGTCAGGCACGCTGACGTCCCACTTGCTAGGCTGAATAAGGAGAAGGTTACTGTTAGCTGCCTGTTGAGTGCCAGGATCCACCACATAACTGAAGCACTTGGGTCACTCCAGAACAAGTACAAATATGACTGTCATTGTCCATGTTGGTGTGAATAACCTGAGCTGTACCTCCCTGGACTACATGAAAAGAGACACAGAATAGCTCTCTGATCACGCTGGGATGGGATGACCCTGACCCTGAGTAGCATCCTGCCCTCACCCAGAATGATACCACGGTGTAATGAAAACATTCTTGATTTCAGCAATTGGCTAAGTTTCTGGCGTCATTCAAAAGGGATGACATGCTCGACAAGCCACGCTGCTTCACTAGAGATGGCTTGCACCTGTCACCCTTACGCTTTCGAATTCTGGCCAAGGCTCTTGCCACCCCCATAGTGCCTTTTTTAGGCAAGACTCAAAAGACAAACCCACCACCCTAAATAGTACAAGTAACAAAAAACTGAGGGTAATGCTACTCAATGCCAGACGTCTAAACCTCAATCGAGGCACTCCTCAGTATGGAAAAATCGATATATGTGCAGTAACAGAAACCTGGTTTAAAACTCCAGAGAGCACTCCAGCACTACCAGGCATCAAGGATACCCACACCTCCAGGTTAGTGGCACAGCACGATGCTTCAGAGATCATCCACGTGCAACTAACAACGGGCAAAACTGCAATTCAAATTGTAGCGTGCTACAGATCATCCACCATGTCCCAGGACCCCCATTCCACGTTTCTGGAAACACTGAGAAACATAAAGTTCCTACCAACCACCCTAATGTTGGGTGATTTCAATTACCCAAACATTAATTGGGAGAACTACTCTAGTACTAACTCCCTTGTCCAACATTTCCTAGAATTTATAAACTCAAACGCCCTGGTTCAATTGGTCAACACTCCCACCAGAGGTGATAACATATTGGACCTGGTCATCAAAAATAGAATGTTTAAAATGAATCTTAGTATATTCATTAAATAACTGAAATGAATTCATTAGAATATCTACTACTGGTTAACATATTTAATAATGTTTTCTGTTTTTGGTATAGATCATATTGAATCTAATTATATGTATAATCGAATAGTGGATTTTTATCGTTCTAAATGTTTTTGTATAGGTTGTCCATCATTTAAGTCTGCTGCACTTTGGTTTTAGGGGAACAAGTATGTGTTTATAGTATTTGTTTATTTTATTTAATTTAATACATTTAAATCTATTTTTATGTACTGAATTTAAATGAATTATAGGATTTTTAATAATAACATAGTAACTGGTCTTAAATCTAGAAGGTAATGGTGTATCTAATCTAATAGGTTATGTATTTTTAGTCTGTAGCTGTTAAGGTTCGTCTGCTGTTTAGTTTAAGTTTATTTGCTTAACTGTTTCTTTCCCTTTTATTTTCTCTTTTTTGTATTGGTTAATTGATTGTGATTAATTAACAGCAAGTAAGGTTATATAAGGAGAATTAATTATGGTGCAAGATGTCTGATGAAGGAAAAGTACTAACCTTTCCGAAAGCTCTTATTAAACTTGCTTTGTGTATTTAAGCGATCTCCAGTTTATTTTGCCGCTATTTTTGGTTTGTTCAGTTTTGGAGTTTGTTTGTGGACCTGGTCATCGCCAACATGTGCGACCGGTGTTCCACACCGGAGGTCAACCCCTCGCTGGTTAGATCTGACCATAAACAAATCACTTTAGATATCCACATTGCGCCTCCACCCCCGGACAAGAAATCCACCATGAAAAACTTTAAAAAAGCAAAATTCAAGTTACTTAAGACCAAGGTGGAAAGTTTCAAAGCCCCCATGCTGAAGGATAACACTGTCCAAGCTGCAAAATCCTTTACTAATTCATTCTACGGGCACCTACAAGAATGCATGGATCATGCCATCCCAAGCAAAACCAAGACTCTCTCCTCCAAGAAAAGGAAACCAGTTTGGTGGACTCCTGCCATAAACAAGCTATACAATAGGAGGGAACTAGTACAGAAAAGAGCAAAATCCCAAGAAGGGAAGACATCCCTGATCAGTATCAGCAAGAAACTACGATCCTTCATAAAATCATCCAAGGCGAGCTTTGAAAGAAAAATTGCCAAGGACTCCAAAGATAACCACAAGGCATTCTTTAGCTATGTCAAGAATCTAAGTGGCAATGCTCAGATCTGCTCGGAGTTGGTGCAGAATGGCACAAAATATACTGAACCGACTGACATCGCCAACATCCCGGCAGACAAGTTCAGCGTAAATTTCACTTCCCTCTCACCCCCAAAAGGCCTATAACCATATGAGAAGAATGTAGAGTCCTTGAAATCACAGGCACTCGCGTTAAAACAGCCCTCTCCAAAGCCAAAAACACAGCATCAATGGGACTGGCCGGTGTCCCAGGCTGCGTCCTACATGAGCTCAAAGACTGACTAACCCCTCACCTAAACACACTGTTCAAACTCGGCCTCTCCACAGGCTATGTACCCATAGAGTGGCGCACAGCAACGACTATTTTGCTCCACAAAGGTGGAGCCACAACAGACACTGGGCACTATCGCCCTATAAGCCTGACTAGCTTGTTCTGCAAGGCTATGGAGCGCATCATCATGGAACTCATTAAGAGAGACATTGGGAACCTCCAAACACTGGATCCTACCCAGTTCAGCTTTAAGGGCAGATCATGTCTCCTAAACCTGGTGGACTTCTTTGAGACAGTTACCAAGGCTATAGATGAGAGAAAGGTGGTACACACAGCCTACCTAGACCTCGCTAAGGCCTTAGACACCATTCCCCATTCTGGTATTATAAACGAGCTCACCAGCATGGACATAAACCACTACGTCATAAGATGGGTTGCCAGCTGGCTCACAGACAGAACCCACATGGTGAGAGTTGCGGGAGCTAGGTCCTACTCTAAACCGGTTAGAAGTGGCATTCCCCAGGGCTCAGTCCTAGGACCCCTCCTGTTCGGCATATACTTCTCAGAGGCACAGGAGGACTATGGCTGACCAAGTTCACAGACGACTGCAAACTAGGGGCTGTAATTAACTCTCCGGCTGACACACACATCCTTCAAAAGGGTCTCACTGAGATTGGATACCTGGTGTCAAAATCATGGACTCAAGCTAAATACCAAAAAATGCATAGTCATCCCCTTTGGAAAAACAAAGTACCCACAAACTACCACATTGGTGGTAGTCCCCTAAATACAGAAAACGTGACCCAAGTAGATAGTAATCCTACCTTTGATAATCACATTGCCAAAGGGGTTAGAAAATCCTTCTACGTGGCCCACCTAATCACAAAAGGGTTTGCATCCAGATCAAAAGAGGTCATTGTGCCCCTCTACTCATCAGACCAGTCATAGAGTACAGCGCCCCATTTGAGATGTACCTTACAAGACACCTGCAACAGCTGGAAAGACCACAGAAGTACCCCACCAAGAGTATCACTGGCCTCAAACAGATGCCCTATGCAGCTCGACTGAAGAAACTACAGCTGTACTCTGTTGCATACCGCCTACTCGGAGGTGATCTCTGCCTGACATACAAGACCATGTCCAACCCAGAATTAATGGACATGCTCCACCTAAAGAAAACCTTATCCCCTCGAGCCACATGCTCTAGGGATCTAAACCTCACCACAACAATAAATAGGACGTGCTGGAGGGATAGATTCTTGTCCCAGTGACTTCCCATGCTTTGGAACAAGATCGCAATCTACATTAGGCAGAGCTCCTCACTAAACACTCTTCAAAAGAAACCTTGACGAGTGGATGGGAAACTAAGTTTATCCTGGAGATCACTTCAGTGGCTCTGCTGGACAGAGGCACAGGGAACTAATCTAAGGGGGGTGGCGAAAGCCAGCATATTCTGGCTAGGCTTATAAATGCCTTCGGGCAGATAGGTTCATAGGTAGGTACTAGGCTATCTTTCCTCGTATTTGTAATATCCCCCTAAATAGCTAATGGTTACTGTTTTGTTTTTATCACTGCATAATAAGTGGTTAGTACAAAAATTGGATTCTTGAAGTGACGACTTTGTGTATATTGTTTATAGGTTATGGTTTGTTGTGTGTATTTTATTATCAAATGTCGTATATGTTGTAACCTTAAAAACTGCAATAAAGAAATTTTTGGAAAACAAACGTACCCTTCAGACACCTCTGCACAGAAGACTATGTTCGTGTTCCCCTGCTGCAGTCATCACACTTGGGCTATCCTGCCGTTAGGCGGTCCCGCAGTCGGCCAGAGTTGCAAAGTCTTGGTCCGGCGTCTGTTGCTGTCACTTCTTCCCTGACGTCCGTGTGCCAGGGGTATATAAGAGGCATCCGATGGCATTTTCTTCAGTCTTTCTTGCCGCGCGGTGCCTGAAGCAGAAGCAGTTCGCAAGTGCCAGTCGGCTGACACCTAAGATTTTCGAATCGAATTTCAGTCCGAAGTCTTCAATAAAGCTAAGTACCCTGTTGGGGAGCCTTTTCTTGCCTCAGTCCGATGTCAGAAGAAGTTAACAATTGCATTTCTTGTGGGAAGCAAATACTTCATAAGGACTTCCATTCTTATTGTATTCCGTGCCTAGGCCCAGACCACGACTTCACAGGTTGTCGGTTTTGTGCTAGGTTTAATAAACGAACTATCAAATGCCGTTTTGACTTCGCACGACATTACTTTGGTAGGAAATTTAATTATATCATGCCGTCGGAGCAGCCGACGACCGGCATGCATAAAAAACGCAAGGATAAGGACAGGCAGCCTAGGAACAAGCCGGACTCCGAGGCCTCTGCTGGGCCAGTCACCGGTTCTCCGGTTTTCAGTGAGGCACCTAAGCAGCCCCTGACGACCGCAGAATTGGAACCTCAGACAGCTGCAAATTCTCAAGCGCAGTGTACTAGGCCGTCACAGCCATCTTCATTAGGCCCTTCTGACACCGCAGCAGAAGGAGATCCCGGTGCAGTAGAAACACCTTCGGTTGCAGAAAGTGTCTTCAGACCGACTACACTCACCATTAAATCTTATGCTAAGTTTAAAACTCCATTAAAACCAAAAAAGACTGTACATCAGGCTACAGTTAAAGGCCCCATGCCTAAGAAACAGATGCTTAAGATGGCTGAAGATTTGATTACCCTTATCAGGGGTTCCCATCTCCCTCCAGATAAAAGACCAAGACAAGAGGAGGATTATGCTTCCTCTGACCAGGTTTCAATTTCCTCAGATTCTCCTGAGGAACAGGATTACACTTTTCCCCCTTATGAAGAGTCTGATGCTGAAGACTCTATTCCCTGAGCATCTCCCCCTGAAGACTACACCTTTGGGGAAACTTTACACACCATGAGGGAACATTTCCACTGGAAAGGACAGGACTACTCTGATTCAAAGAAAAGGCTCCGAGAGTTCTTTTTACTACCCCAGCACAGACCACTTCTATCCCTCCAGTTTTAGACATTGTGGATTATGTTTACTTAGTCTAGTCTAAATCCAGACTCTACCACCTGCTCCAGCCAAACCAGACAGATACTACAGAGTACATGACTCGCACAAATTCCTTTATAAAAGCCCTGTGGCTGATCCAGAAACAATTTCCCAGGGTCCCAAAGGGGCTAAAGCTTCTATGGCTAAAAATCCTGTACCCTCTGAAAGGTATTCCAGAGCCCTAGATAGATGGGGAAAGAAGATATACACCTCCGCTACTCTGGCTATGAGAGCATTAAATTGTCAGTTTCACATGCTGAAATATCAGCAATTCCTAATGTCTCAAAACAGAAAATGAGCACACATTCTGAACAGTCTGAATTCAAGGAAATGCAGGATCTGTTGCATGCAGCTGAACAGGGGGGCAAACAAACTTTACAATGTGGATTTGATTCATTGGAAGCTTCATGTAGAACAGCTGTTACTGGGTCTGTCATACATAGACATGCTTGGTTAAAAGAACAAACCCTACCTGATCATGTTAAAGCAAAATTATTGGATGCATCTTTACAGCAGGATGTCTTATTTGGTGTCAAAGCAGAAGAGGTTTTTAAGAAAATGGAGGATAAGGCATAGTCTATGCAGACGGTCAAGGATTTTTTACAGGTACAACCCCCTCGTTTCAGCAGAAATTGGCCAACAAAAAACTGTTCCTTTCCAACTTCTGACAGATCACAGAGGGGCAAATACAGACGCTCAAGGGGCAGAGGTCAGTCCCAAGGCCCTTATAAACCTTGCCAATGGGGTACTGCTACACAGAAGGGAGGAGAAGACAGGCCCCAAGCTAGCAGAAGACACAGTGACTCAACCCTCAAATTACCAAGCAAATCTCTCTTGGAAGCTCCCTTGGGAGGAAAATTAACACTTTTTGCAGACAACTGGCACATCATCACAAAAGACAAGTGGGTCCTAAACATTGTCTCACAAGGATACAGATTCCACTTTCATACCTTGCCAAGGATAAAAGGAATGCCAAACCTGCCACCGAATCAATGGGCAGAAGCACAAAAACAAATTACAGCTCTCCTGGACATGAGAGCCATTCAACAGGTACATACACAGGAGCAAGGACAAGGATTTTACTCAAGACTCTTTCTAGTCCCCAGAAAGGACAAAGCATGGAGACCCATTCTGGATCTTTCAGTTCTGAACACCTATCTGCAAGTACCAAAATTCAAGATGCTAACACTACAGCAGCTTCTTCCCATGCCGGGCAAGAAGGCTTGGCTAGTAACGTTGGATCTCAAGGAGGCATACCTGCATGTCCCTATCAGACAAAATTGCAGAACATACCTCCGCTTCATTGCAGGTTCAACCCATTATCAATTCTCTGCATTGCCCTTTGGCTTATCTACTGCGCCCAGGGTCTTCACAAAATGCCTGGCACCAGTAATTGCATACTGCAGACAGAGGAATTCAAATATACCCATACCTGGACGACTGCCTTATTCAAGCAGAAAGCAAGGGCATTCTTTTAAAGCATCTGGCATTTGTCAAACACCTTCTAGGTTGCCTAGGGTACACAGTAAACGAAAAGAAATCAAAACTAGTGCCCTCACAAAGCATAATATTCCTGGGTGCCAGCTTGAATACAATGGCCCAGATGGCTTATCTCACGTCAGACAAGCAACAAAAGCTGACTTAATACTTCAAAATAATGGCAACAAAGACCCAACTCCCTGCAAGAAATATTCTGCAGGCCTTGGGATTCATGGCATCTTGCATACTACTAATACCATTTGCAAAACTGCATATGAGGAAATTACAATGGTACCTGAAAAGCGTATGGACTCAGCAAGCCACAGCTTAGAAACTGATACCACTCATTCCCTGCCTTCAACAGGAGTTTCTATGGTGGGCACAGGCATGTCACCTCAACAAGGGCCAGCCTTTCACCTTACCCACAGCCAGGCAAACTTTAACAAATGCATTGGACTATGCCTGGGGAGCACACATGGCAGGACAGTGCATTCAGGGCAAATGGACTACAGATCAAAGGCATCTGCATATCAATCAAAAAGAAATGCTAGCAGCACAGAATGCCCGAACAGCCTTCAAGGACCTCTTACACCCAGGGTAACTAATAATAAAGACTGACAATACCATAGTAATGTGGTACATAAGCAAGGGGGCACACATTCCTACCCCCTATGCAGGCAAGCAATGACCTTGTGGAACACAGCACTGTCTTACCAAGTTCAACTACAAGCACAATTCCTGCCAGGAAAGAAAAACACATTGGCAGACGACCTAAGCAGAAACATCATGGATCCCCACAAGTGGAAACTAGATCCACAAGTATTTGCAATGATAACTTAAAAATGGGGACGCCCAGACATAGATCTGTTTGCCAACCCCCAAAACTACCAACTTCAAAAATTTTGCACAAGGACATTCCACCCACAAGCTTGGAAAGTGGTCACCCTCTCATTCAGTTGGAAAACATTAATTAACAGCGTATGCCTTTCCTCCACTGCCTCTTCTAGCAAAGGTACTGCTGAAAGTCAGATTAGAGAGGCCACAAATGATGCTCATTGCACCAGACTGGCCACGCCAGCACTGGTATCCAATTCTAAGAAACATGGCCCACAGCCCACCATGGATTTTACCACAAATTCCTCACCTGCTCACCCAGCGAGACAATCAGATTCTACACAGCCAGCTCAAGACTTTAAACCTGGCTGCATGGCAAATTATCTAAGCAACCAGCCAACACCTCTATCCAAAGCTGTTATGGATGTCATTCTGGAGGCCTAGCACTAGGAAAACCTATTCAGACAAATGGAAAAGATTTTATGCCTGGAACCAGGCTAAAGGCCAAAATCCCCTTGATCCAAACATTCCTCAGATTTTACAATATTTAACTGAGAATGTTGCACAAAGGACTTTCCTTTTCATCTATTAAGATCCACGCCTCCGCAATTTCAGCCCATTACAACACTGATCCTCCTTTATTTTCACATCCACTCCTAAGATAGTACCTTAGAGGGGCTAAGAACATAAGACTGCCCAGGAGAGCACCAGCACCTAATTGGGATCTCAACTTTGTTCTGGAAAAGCTCACACTGCCACCCTTTGAACCAGCTTTTTCAGCTGATTTAAAATTTCTTTCAAGGAAAAACTGCCCTGTTGCTAGCAGTAACTTCAGCTAGAAGAGTCCCAGAGCTCCAGGCACTAATGGCAGTGGAGCCTTTCCTCATTTTTCATCAAGACAGAGTCTCTCTACGAACTAACCCTTCCTTTATGCCAAAAAATGATATCCAGTTTGGCCCTAAACGAAACCATTCATTTGCCCACCTTTTTTCCAAATCCCCAGAACAAAGGAGAAAGACTCCTGCACTCTTTGGACATTCACAGGCAATTACGTTACTACTTGGATAAAACTAAGGCTTTCAGAAAATCTGACCAGCTCTTTGTAGCCTATGCTGCAGGATCGCAAGGAAAAGCTATCTGAAAACAGACCATTTCAAAATGGATAGGACATTGCATACGTTTCTGCTACACGCATCATGGAAAACCGGTACCTGCTAACATTAGGTCCCACTCCACCAGGGCTACAGCTACATCAGCAGCCTTTCTCAGGGGGGTGCCAACCCAGGATATTCTGGAAGCTGCAACTTGGAGTTCATTGCACACCTTCACCAAACACCATCACTTACCTCTATATTGTAAGACTAGAGCTGGTTTTGCCACTGCAGTTTTGCAGGGCCTACTAGCTTCTAACCCTGTTTAACTCCACCACCCATCCTTAGCTTTGGGATTCAACCCAAGTGTGATGACTGCAGCAGGGTAACACGATGAACATAGTACAGTTTTGTACCTACCATAAATGTAGATGTTCGAGTGTTCACCCTGCTGCAGTCCAGGTTACCCTCCCTCCATCCCCTCTGAAGTAACTATACTTATCTTTACCTTTCTGTCCTATACAACCTCTGTGGTGTATTTGCTTGTGACTTGAAGGTGTTGTTAAATTTTTATATAGCAATATGTATTGCCTACCTATTGGGGGCACCTGACATCTGGGGCAAGTAAAACTGAAGAAAATGGCGTTGGATGCCTCTTATATACCCCTGGCGCACTGACGTCGGGGAAGAAGCGAGAACAACCGACGCCGGACCAAGACTTTGGAACTCTGGCCGACTGCGGGACCGCCTGACGGCAGGATTACCAAAGTGTGATGACTGCAGCAGGGTGAACATTCGAACATCTACATTTATGGTAGGTACAAAACTGTACTTTCGATCCTGCAGCAGGTCAGGAAACCTAATACAAGGAGTTTTCTGACATTTCTAAATTGGAGAAATTCTCCAAATGGTGTCTCCAAGGACATAGGGACCCCTTCTAGCAGTTGTCCCTTTAGTTTTAGCTTGTGTGGTAGCTGATAAAAGCAGATCTTTCATACTAGTCAAAGTGCATCTGTCTGCCTACCCTTGGAACCTCCTTTACTCTCCAGATTAGATGTTAGGTTGTTCTTAAAAGAGGTCTTAGGCAGAACACCACCAAGAAAGCCTACCCCACCACCCTGGGACCGAACTTATATCTTGGAGAAACTTGCACTGGCCCCATTTGAACCAACCAGTTCTACATCATTGCAGATGTGCACATGAAAATTAGTTCTGCTGGTAGCCCTCACTTCAGCATGAAGAGCCTCAGAGTTACAAGCATTCATGGGCATGCCCTCCTTAAACTATCTTCCACAAAGACAGGGTGACCCCATGCACCAATCCCTCCTTCATGCTGAAAGTGGTTAATGAGCTGCCGGTTTATCGGTTCATACCTTCTCCTCTCCCAAAAATGACACAGAGAATACTACACTCCGTGGATGTTCACAGGCAATTAAGATTTTATCTTTACAAAACCAAGTCTATTAGAAAGTCAATTCAAGTTTTTGTTTCCATTCGTCCCAGAGCCCTGGGCAAGGCAGTCTCCAAACAGACTGTTTCCTGTTGGATCAGGAAAGCTATCGGATTTGATATTGTCCCATCTTGCCTTCATTCTTCATTGGTTGGGTTTGGAACCAATCCTCTGTTCTGACTCTGCCTATACAAAAGCTCAAGGACTTCCACTAGCTTGTGATTGTATCCCTCTCCCATCATGCTTTAGAAAAACTCCCCAGATCTCATCTGCCGCTAAACAAGATTGGGTGCTTCTATTCTGGCTCTGGCTAACAATAATTTTTTTCATTATTTTTGAAATACTGTGCTTTATACACAATTATAAAGATTTTGAGTGTATAGTACGTTGGTTTGAGCTTAGTATGTTCACTCTGTTGGTTGTTGTTGCTATTGATTCATAGGTGGATATTAGCCTATTGGCCCTAGAGGCCTAAACAAGCCTAGCCGTAACAATTCCCTGGCTATTTCTTCCCACAATATTTACTTCCCTGGACCTCTGTCAAGCAGGGTGATTGATGTGATCCTTGGGCTGAATTCCCTATCTCCCATCCAATCGTCAAGGTTCCTTTTCAAGAGGGCGAAAGAGGCACTATGCTTGACATATGTGGGCAGTCTGTTCCAGAGGCTGGGGAGTCACTGGGTCAGGAACCTATCCCTTCAGCATGTTTTGTTCATTGTGATGACAAGGTTTTGATCCCTGGAGCGTGTGGCTCTGAGGAATTGGGATTTCTTTAAGTGTAGCATGTCTTAACAGCTCTGGGTTTGACATGGCCTTGTATGTTAAGCAGAGATCACCTCTGAGTAGACAATATGCGACAGAGTGTAGCTGGAGTTTTTTTAGATAGTCAGCATAGGGCATCTGCTTTAAGCCTATGATTCTTTTAGTGAGGTATTTCTGCGACCTTTCCAGTTGTTGCAGATGTCTTGAGAGGTACATAACAAATGGGGCATTGTATTCTATAATGGGTCTAATGAGGGATGAGTACAGTGGGACAATGACCTCCTTTTTTCTGGATGAAAAGCCCATAGTGATGAGGTGTCACATAGAAGTATTTTCCTGACTGTTGTGGCAGTGGTTTTTGAAGGTGAGATCACTGCCCACCTGTGTCCCTAAGTCTCTTATCACACTTTCGGTGTTTAGTGTACTGTCGCCTATGTGGTAATTCACAGGTACATGTTTTTCCCCAAAGGGGATAACTGTGCATTTCTTGGCATTGAGCTTGAGCCCATGGCTCTGGCACCAACCATCTGTTTCTGTAAGGCCCTTTCGTAGAATATCCACATCATTTGGGAATTCAATAAAGGCTCCCAGTTTGCAGTCATCTGCAAGCTTTGTTAGCCAGAGTCCCTTAGTGTTGGCCTATACTTCAGAGATGTAGATGCCAAACAAGTGCTGTTCCAGGACTGAACCCTGAGGTACTCCACTTGTCTGGAGCTGGATTTGGAGTCGGCTACTTTTACAGTGTGGGTTCTGTCAGTAAACCAGCTGTCCAACCCATCGAGTGACGTAGGGATTAATGCTGTTGTTTCTTTCTCTAGGCCTTTTCCTCTTCCCTATCTCGGCTAGATTTAGTTATGATTATCTAAGCTCGTTTAAGACAGAGAGCATGGTAAATTAAAATGTTTTTACTCTATTGTTTTTCTTCCTTGGTAAGCTTGTTTACGTTAGAGTTACCAATTTAGAGGGCCTTCTCCCCCTTCCTGTATTTTCTCTTCATAAGGCGAATTTGTTTATTAATTTAGAAAACTGCCTTTTTCCTCTAGTTAAATTGCATTGCTGTGGTGGTGTGGTTTAAAAAAAAAAGTTTACTAGTAGCATTTTTTCTTAGTTGAGCAGACTGTCATAGTCATCGTTTATTGCTATTGACATTCTAAACATAATTTCCAAGAATCCAAACCCTCTGGGTATAAGAAGTGTGACATATGTAACTAAAAAATGTCATTGACTAGTGGTCACACAGTTTGTGTGTACTGTCTTGGGGGAGTTCATCTTCAGGAATCATGTGCTATTTGCCATGCATTTAGTCAGAGTATTGCTTGAAAGAAAAAAAAACAAGCTAATTTTAAGAGGTTTACTAGAGACCCCCTTCGCTGAGGCATTCGAAGGTCAGAGTACATCAGAATCACCAAAATCCTCGTTTTCCAGATCAGAGAAGTCAGGGAAAAAGATAATTTACTACTACTGTTCATTCCGAGCCAACAAAGAAACTAGCTAATCATCCTTGAACCCGAAAAATCTTCCTCCTCTGGTCCTGCCGTGATTTTGCTGCTGATGGAGTTTCACATACGGAGACGGTCCCCAGAACTGGAGCCAGTTTTTCCAACTCTCAGATCTCCATTGCTTCAGTCTGTCAGATCTTCTACCCACTCCTCTTGATCCTCCAGGAAGATGTCTGACGATGTGGCGACTTTTAAGGACACCGGTGCTGGCCAAACTATTAATTCCAACCCAGAGGTATTCATAGCCTTACAGAAATCCCCTCCCAATCGATTCCTCCTCTGATCCAGTTTGGGACTTCAGAGTATCTGGAACTGATTATAGTGGAACCGTTGGACCAGAGACCTACACCAGGATCTTCGAAACCAAATACTGATCTGACATAGTCTGTTCCATCTGAACTTGAGGGTCTAGGAGCCGATGCTCTTGGGTAGAGTCTGGGGAGGAGAGGCAGATTGGACAGTTGTCTGATCCGAACCTGCCTGTTGGCGTGTCAGCACGGGTGAGCTCAGCTCCTACATCAGCCTCAGAACCAACCCCCTTGGTTCTGGGTATGCCTTGTGGTTCTTCGGAGCTGGGACCTTCCTCAGATCAGAGGCAGGGGGCTTTAGAGGTAATGAGTGCTGTCACCACAGAAGGCTCCACACTCATTTGCAGGCATTCTTCCCTCAAAGGGAACCAGTGTCTGTCTCGGTACCATCGCATCCACACAGACATGGAGACCCAACGTTTCAGGATGCCCCATTGGGTGAAATAGTCTCTTCTGAAACCTCTCCAGGATACCCTTCTGTAGTGTTCCCTTGAAAGAGATTATGCAAGAGGAAGCATTTAAACTCCCCAGAGGAGTCCACTTCGAATACAGACCTAGAGTCTGAAGGGGTCCCCACAATCACCCTCTGAGGATGTCTCCTTTGCAGACATGCTAGAAATACTAAAGCAGAAAGGTGGCTGGAAGCCCATCAACCTTTCTGAGGAGTCTCTATACCTGAAGGCTTTCGGGTCTCACCCTTCCAGCACTTGGGTGTCTCCCCCTTCTAGCTCATGAATGTAGTTAGTCGAAAGGCGTGGGAGTCTCCAGACTCAGTGTAATCTGTTCCTCGGAGGCCAAACAAATTACTGGACCTTCGGACAATGCGTTTCTTACTAAGGGTGTCCCAGATGCTATGCTGGTGGCAGGAGCCACCAAGAAAGAACTTTCAGAGACCATCCTCATCTGTCCATCTGCCAAACAGAATCTCGTACGATGGACAGATATGGAAAAGCACATGTTTCCTTCAGCGACTTTTGCACTCAGAACGCTGAGTTACCCGACTCATTTTACTAGGCTTCAAGAGAGATCTGAAAGCGCTAGCAGATGCTTTCCAAGGTTCTGTAGCTGCAGGGGTTTCAGACAGTTGTTCATCGTGTTACCCTGCTGCAGTCATCACACTAGGGTTATCCTGTCATCAGGCGGTCCCACAGTCTGCCTGAATTTCAAAGTCTTGGTCCGGCGTCGGTTGCTGTCGCTTCTTCCCTGACGTCAGTGCACCAGAGGTATATAGGAGGCATCCAACACCATTTTCTTCAGTCTTTCTTGCTACGCGGTGCCCGAAGCAGAAGCAGTTCGCAAGTGCCGGTCGGCCGACTTCTGAGATTTTCGAAGTCGAATTTCAGATCCGAAGTCTTCAATAAAGCTAAGTACCCCATTGGGGAAACTTTTCTTGCCTCAGACCGATGTCAGAAAAAGTTAACAATTGTATTTCTTGTGGGAAGCAAATACCTCATAAGGACTTTCATTCTTATTGTATACCTTGCCTAGGCCCAGACCACTATGTCACTGGTTGTCGGTTTTGTGCTAGGTTCAATAAGCGAACTATAAAGCGACGCTTTGATTTCGCACGACACTACGGTAGGAAATTTAATTATACTATGCCGTCGGAGCAACCAACTACCGGCGTGCACAAAAAACGCAAACATAAGGACAGGCAGCCTAGATCCAAACCAGACTCCGAGGCCTCAGCTGGGCTGGTCGCTGGTTCACCGGATTTCAGTGAGGCGCCTACGCAGCCCCTGGCTACCGCAGAATTGGAACCCCAGACCGCTTCAGATTCTCTGGCGGAGAGTTCTAGGCCGACGCAGCCATTTTCTTTAGGCCCTACCGACTACACTGCAGAAGACGCCGGTGCTGCAGAAACACCTTCGGTTTCTGAAGGTGTCTTCAGACCAACTACTCTCACCATAAAATCTTATGCTAAGCTTAAGACTCCTCTAAAACCAAAAAAGACTGCACTTCAGTCTCCAGTTCAAGGCCCCATGCCTAAGAAACAGATGCTTAAAATGGCTGAAGATTTGATTTCTTTAATCAGGGGTTCCCAACCCCCACCCGACAAAAGGCCTAGACAAGAGGAGGATTATGCCTCCTCTGATCAAGTGTCTATTTCCTCAGGCTCCTCTGAGAAACAAGATTACTCCTTTCCCCCTTATGAAGATTCTGATGCTGAGGATTCCATTCCCTCAGCTTCTCCCCCTGAAGACTATTCCTTTTGAGGAAACCTTACATACCATGAGGGAACATTTCCACTGGGAAGGTCAGGACTACTACGACTCAAAGAAAAGGCTCCTAGAGTTTCTTTTACTCCCCCAGCACAGACCACTTGCTATCCCCCCAGTTTTAGACATTGTGGCTGATGTTTACTTAGAATCTAGTCTAAATCCAGATTCTCTGCCTCCTGCTCCAGCCAAACCAGATAGATACTATAGAGTGCCTGACTCACACAAATTCCTTTACAAAAGCCCTGTTGCTGACCCAGAGACCATCTCTTAGGGTCCCAAAGGGGCTAAGGCTTCTATGGCTAAAAATCCTGTACCCTCTGAAAGGGGCTCCAGAGCACTAGATAGGTGGGGAAAGAAGGTTTATACCTCAGCTACTCTAGCTATGAGAGCACTAAATTGTCAATTTCACATGCTTAAATACCAGCAATTCCTAATTTCTCAAATAAAACAAAAGATGAGCACACACAGTCTCAACAGTCTGAATTGAAGGAAATGCAGGATCTGTTGCATGCAGCTGAACAGGTGGGCAAACATACTTTACCATGTGGATTTGATTCCTTGGAAGCTTCCTGTAGAGCAGCTGTTACTGGGTCTGTTATACGTAGGCATGCTTAGTTAAAGGAACAAACTCTGCCTGATCACGTTAAAGCAAAGTTACTAGATGCACCCTTACAGCAGGATGTCCTATTTGCGGTTAAAGCAGAAGAAGTCTTAAAGAAAATGGAGGATAAGGCAAAATCTATGCAGACGGTCAAATATTTCTTACAGGTTCAGCCCCCACGCTTCAGCAGAAATTGGCCAACAAAAAATGGGTCTTTTCCAGCTACTGACAGACCACAGAGGGGTAAATACAGACGCCCAAGGGGCAGAGGACAAGCACAAACCCATTACAAACCTCGACAGTGGGGCACTGCAACACAGAAGGGAGGAGAAGACAGGTCCCAAACTACTAGAAGGCAAACACAATGACTTAAACCTCAAATTGCCAAGCAAAACTCTCTTGGCAGCTCCCTTGGGAGGAAAGTTAGCACTTTTTACAGACAACTGGCGCATCATCACAAAGGACAAGTGGTTCCTAGACATTCTCACAAGGATACAGATTCCATTTCCACACCTTGCCAATGATAAAAGAAATGCCAAACCTGCCACAAAATCAATGGGCAGAGGCACAAAAACAAATTACAGCTCTCCTGGACATGAGAGCCATTCAACTGGTATCTACATGGGAGCAAGGCCAAGGATTTTACTCAAGGCTCTTTCTAGTCCCCAGAAAGGACAATGTTTGGAGACCCATTCTGGACCTTTCAATTCTAAACACCTTCTTACAAGTACCCAAATTCAAGATGCTAACACTACAGCAGCTTCTTCCCACGTTGGGCAAGAAAGTATGGCTAGTAACGTTGGAGCTCAAGGAGGCATACCCGCATGTCCCTATCAGACAAAATTGCAGAAGATGCATCCGTTTCATTGCAGGTTCAACCCATTACCAATTCTCTGCACTGCCCATTGGCTTATCCACTGTGCCCAGGGTCTTCACAAAATGCCTGGCACCAGTAATTGCTTACTGCAGACAGAGGAATTCAGATATACCCATACCTGGACGACTGCCTCATCCAAGCAGAAAGCAAGGACATTCTCTTACAACATCTGGCTTTTGTAAAACACCGTGTCAGTTGCCTAGGGTACACAGTAAACGAAAAGAAATCAAAACTAGTACCCTCACAAAATGACATTCCTGGGTGCCAGCTTGAATACAACGGCCCAGATGGCTTATCTGATGCCAGACAAACAACTACAACTGACTCAATACTTCAAAACAATGGCAACAAAGACCCAACTCCCTGCAAGAAAAATTCTGCAGGCCTTGGGCTTCATGGTATCTTGCTTACTACTGATACCATTTGCAAAACTGCATATGAGGAAATTACAGTGGTACCTAAAAAGCGTATGGACTCAACACAGCCACAGCTTGGACACAATAATATCTCTCATTCCCTGCCTTCAACAAGAGTTTCTATGGTGGTCACAGGCATGTCACCTCAACAAGGGTCAGCCTTTCACCTTACCCCCAGCCAGGCAAACTATGACAACAGATGCATCAAACTATGCCTGGGAGGCACACATGGTAGGACGGTGCGTTCAAGGCATATGGACTGCAGATCAAAGGAAAATCTGCACATCAAGCAAAAAGAAATGCTAGCTGTACAGAATGCCCTGACAGCCTTCAAGGACCTCTTACATCCAGGACAGCTTACAATAAGGATGGACAACACCACAGTAATGTGGTACATAAACAAACAAGGGGGTACACACTCCTACCCTCTGTGCAGGCAAGCAATGACCTTGTGGAACCCAGCACTGGCTTACCAAGTTAAATTATAAGCTTAATTCCTGCCAGGAAAAAAAGAACACATTGGCAGACGACCTAAGCAGAAACATCATGGATCCCCACGAGTGGAAACTGGATCCACAAGTATTTGCAATGATAACTCAAAAATGGGGGCACCCAGACATAGACCTGTTTGCCAGCCCCCAAAACTATCCGCTAACAAAATTTTGTACAAGGACATTTCACCATCAAGCTTGGAAAGTGGACACACTCTCATTCAGTTGGAAAAACCTGACAGTATATGCCTTCCCTCCATTGCCCCTTCTCACAAAGGTGCTGCCGAAAGTCAGGATGGAGAGACCCCAATTGATGCTCATTGCCCCAGACTGGCCACGCCAGCACTGGTACCCACTATTAACCCAGGGCCTACCATGGATTTTACCACAAATTACTCATCTGCTCACACAGCAAGACAGTCAGATTCTACACAGCCAGCTCAAAACCTTAAATTTGGCTGCATGGCAAATCACCTAAGCAACCAGCCAGCTCCTCTTTCTCAAGCTGTTATGGATGTTGTTCTGGAAGCCAGGAGGCCCAGCACCAGGAAGGCCTACTCAGACAAATGGAAAAGGTTTTGCACCTGGAACCAAGCTAAAGGCCAAAATACCCTTCAGCCAGACATACCTCAGATTCTACAACATTTAACTGAGATGTTGCACAAAGGGCTTTCTTTTTCATCTATTAAAATCCACGCCTCAGCTATTTCAGCTCACTACACCACAGATCCTCCCTTATTTTCACATCCGCTTCTAAGGCAGTTTCTCAGAGGAGCCAAACAAAAACATTAGGCCTCCCAGGAGAGCACCAACACCAACCTGGGACCTCAATTTTGTTCTGGAAAAACTTACGCTACCTCCTTTTGAACCAGCTTTCTCAGCTGACTTATAGTTTATATCATGGAAGACTGCCCTGCTGCTAGCAATAACTTCAGCCAGAAGAGTCTCAGAGCTTCAGGCACTAATGGCAGTAGAGCCTTTCCTCATTTTTCATCAAGACAGTTTCTCTACGAACTAACCCCTCCTTTATGCCTAAGGTGGTATCCAGTGTGGCTCTAAATCAAATCATCCAGTTACCCACCTTCTTTCCAAATCCACAGAACAAAGGAGAAAGACTCCTGCACTCCTTGGACATTCACAGGCAACTACGTTACTACTTGGGTAAAACTAAGGTTTTCAGAAAATCTGACCAGCTCTTTGTATCCTATGCTACAGCTTCACAAGGAAAGGCCATCTCAGAACAGACCATTTCCAAATGGATAGGACATTGCATTCGTTTTTGCTATACCCACCACGGAAAACTAGTTCTTGCTAGCATAAGGCTCCACTCTACCAGGGCAGCAGCTACATCTACAGCCTTCCTCAGGGGGGTGCCAACCAAGGATATTTTGGAAGCTGCAACTTGGAGTTCAGTACACACCTTCACCAAACAGTATCACTTACCACTTTACTCTAAGACTAGAGCTGGCTTCGCCACTGCAGTTTTGTAGGGCCTTCTAGCCTCCTCTAACCCTGTTTGACTTCACCTCCCATCCTTAGCTTTGGGATTCTACCCAAGTGTGATGACTGCAGCAGGGTAACACGATGAACATAGTACAGTTTTGTACCTACTGTAAATGTAGATGTTCGAGTGTATACCCTGCTGCAGTCCAGGTTACCCTCCCTCCAATCCCCTCTGACCTAACTAAAACCTTTCAGTGCCTTAAAATCTGATACTACCTTTGTGGTGTATTTGCTTTTAGCTGGAGGGATGATGTCCTTCAAGGATGCATCTGCAGTCATCACATATGGGTTGTCCTGCCTCAGGCAGCCCTTCGGTCGGCCGGATTCCAAAGTCTGGGTCTGGCCTCGGCTGATGTCGCACTTTCCCCGACGTCAGAGCATCTGGGGTATAAAAGCATCAGCCGACGCCATTTTCCTCTGTCTTTCTTGCCGCGTGGTGCCCGAAGCAGAAGCGGTTCGCAGGTGTCGGTCGGCCAGCTCCTGTGATTCAGCTACCGAAGACTTAGAAAAAGCTAAGTACCCCGTTGGGGACTCTTTCTTTCTTGCCTCAGCCGATGTCAGATAAAGTTAATAATTGTTTAACTTGTGGGAAACAAATACCTCATAAGGATTTCCACTTTTACTGCCTCCCCTGCCTAGGCCCAGACCACGACATCTCGGCCTGTTCAGCCTGTGCTTCCTTCAACCGACGAACTCTATTGGATAGCTTGAGATCTGACACCCTGATGGTTGTTCTGGATATAAAAAATCTATTCACCAGTATTCCCAATGAATTTGGGATAGAGGCAGTTAGGGATTGCATGGTTGAAATGAGTGGACTAGACAATACTGAGCAACTGACTATCTGTAGTCTTTTGATCTTATCTTGAATAACAATGTTTTTTTCTTTCAAGATAAGATGTTTAGGCAAACATGGGGGGTGGCCATGGGCACCCCCTGTGCCAATGCCTATGCGGCGGTCTACATATGGGAAAAGACATTTATTTTTAATGACGTAAAATTTAGAGCTAACGTCATATTATACAGACGTTTTGTTGACGATATCCTCCTTTTTTGGAATGGAGGTATCGAATTACTGAATGAGTTTATAGAATATATGAACTCAACCACATCTTTCCTGAGTTTTACCTACGAGCACTCTTTTATAGAAGTAAACTATCTTGACATTACTATTTATAAAAATGCACTGTGTGAGATTACCACCTCCTTATTCAGGAAACCATGTTGAGGAATGGTATACTCCATTATGGGAGTATGCATCCTAGATATATCTTCCCAACGTTAGAAATCAATTTACAAGAATAGAGAAACTTTGTGATATCGATGGTGCTAAAGAATGTCTTTTGGATTTTCAGGCTAGATGCTTTTTGGATAGGGGTTATCCCCCTGAGTTGGTTTCTAGTTTTAGACATGAAACTAACAAGAATGGGGAAAGGCCTCAAAAAAGTGGGGCTTTAAGTAGAAATACAGGACTTACTACCAGATCTAAAATTAAAAGTCAAGTTTATTTTGACATCAAATATACGAATGACATTAAATATATTAGGGATATCATCTTTAGCAACTGGAAATTACTCACTATGGATGGTGAATTGTTGAGAGTTGTAGGAGAGACCCAATTTTAGATACAATAATTGTTTTAATTTAAAGAGATTATTATGTAGAGAGAATACTAAGATTGAACCAGTAGACATCAGAGTAAGGTTTAAGCAGGGAACCTTCCCATGCAGGAAATGCTCTACCTGTAAATTTATTTCAACTGAGCGAAAGTTTGAACATGTTGAACTAGGTTTATTATTTGAATCCAACTTATATGCAACATGTGATACAGCAAATGTTGTATATTTAGCTGATTGTGATAGTTGCGAGGCATATTATGTGGGAATGACCACACGTAGACTCAAAGATCGAGTCTATAATCACATCTACGATATAAGAAAAGCTAATATTAACAATGCCCTGGCTAAACACTGCCAATTATATCCGAAACATGGATTCAGATTTAGGGTACTACAGATACAGCACTTGAATAGAAGAGAGGGAGATTCCCTAGGAGCCCTTGAATTAAGTGAGCTGAAATGGATCCTTAAACTTAGAGCTCATAAGGCACCAGGGCTAAATTCAGCCATTAATCTTAGGCCTGCACTATTGTAACTTTTTGGTTTTTCTTTTCTTTTTATCTTATTTCATTTTATTTTATCCTTCTTTTGTTATTCTTTTATCCTCTTTTCTACTTGTTCTTTCCTGCACACCCTTCCTTTCGTTCCTTCCATCCTTTCCCTATCCCATATTTCCTTTTCCTCCTCCTCCCCTGTTCCTTTCAAATCATACCCCTACTCTGCCTTTCACAGTCTTTTCCTCCTCTCCTCACCCCACACCCCCCTTCCCTCCCTCCCCCCTTTCTTCCCCTGCCCCCCCTCCATGCACTTTTTGTTTCTTTTATTTGCCTATTTGTTTTATAAATGGTTGTTAGATTTCCTTATGTATATTCAATAGAAGTTTCATTATTGACATATGTAGCATTCATCTTACTTCAATGCTATTAATTTATAATGGTTATGATAAGTAGTTACATTTAGGAAAATAGATTTTGTCAATGGACTTTAAATATAACTTTTAAAGTTTCCTTATACATACTACACACTTTGAATGAAAATGGATGTATTAGTATGGTTTCCTGTTTTACCTTATATGGGCAGTATTTCCTATCTAGATAACAAGCTGTCTTAATGATTTGATTAAATCGCTTGATTGACTGTTTAACATTCTGATGGTTTCCTGCTTTGCCTTTTATGGGCAGTATTTCCTATCTAGCTAATAAGCTGACTCAATGATTTAACCTAAATTATTTGCTTGATTGTTTGTTAATATTTTGACTTTCTGTATATAAGGAATGTTTTAAGTTTAAAAATTTTGTAACCTGATGAAGCGCACGATTACTGTGCGTGAAAGCGCTTGTTTTTACTCAATTAAATAAGAATTGTTTGATTTTAAGCATTGTGGTGGTTCCAGTGTCTTCCAACTGATAAAGTTAATAATTGTTTAACTTGTGGGAAACAAATACCTCATAAGGATTTCCACTTTTACTGCCTCCCCTGCCTAGGCCCAGACCATGACATCTCGGCCTGTTCAGCCTGTGCTTCCTTCAACCGACGAACTCTTAGACGTCGGTCGGAGTTTGCAGAGGAATTCTTTGGGGCTAGTTTTGCTTACAAGATGCCGTCGGAGACTCCGACTTCGCATTTAGTTAAGAAACGGAAGGACAAGGACCGACACGCGGGCCGCGGTTTCGGCTGAAACCACGGTCAGGCCTACCGCGAGTGTCTCTGTCTCGGCTGAAACAGAGTCCTTGGTACTTCGATTACCGAAACCGCGCAACCGACTACCTCGGCCCCGGAGGCCCCGGCCGAGTCGGTTATTGAATTACCTACTGAAACTGGTGTCCAGGAACCTTCCGACACCATTCCTTTAGACAAATCTACTCCTGCACGTGGTGCAGCCAGACCTCCTGCATCCATGTCCATTAAGGCTTTCTCTAGTGCTAAATGCTGCTAAACTTTCTAAAGCTTTGCCTCCCAAGGTTACCTCTCAGGGACCCTCTACTGGCTCACAGATTCTTAGTTTAGCAGAGGATCTTATCTCCTTAATTAGAGGTTCTCAACCTCATCTGGACAGGGGCTCGCAACCACCTCCAGACAAAGGGCCCAGGGTTGAGCCCTCTGACCCCCACTCCTCAGATGAGTCCTCTGATGGCTCTACTCTGTCAGACCACCAGGAGGAGGCTTACTCGGCCTACGAGGATTCTGATGCTGAAGAATCTATTCCCTCGGCCTCCCCTCCTGAAGAGTTTTCCTTATGAGAGAACATTTTCAATGGCAGGGTCAGGAATTGTCTGATTCTAGAAAGAGATTAAGGACCTTTTTACATTTACCTCAGCATAGGCCTTTAGCTGTACCTCCTGTTTTGAGTGTCATTGATGATGTGTACTCTGATGCTAGTACAACCCCTGACTCTCTCCCTCCGGCTCCTGCCAAACCTGATAGGTACTACAGGGTCCCGGACTCGCATCTTCACCTGTACAAGGCCCACTCTGCTGATCCAGAAACTATTTCCCAGGGCCCAAAAGGGGTTGCAGTTGCCACTGCTAGAAATCCTGTACCCTCTGAAAGGGAGTCCAGAGCTTTGGAGAGATGGGGTAAAAAAGTGTATACTTCTGCAACTCTTTCCATGAGGGCATTAAATTGTCAATTTCATATGATACAGCACCAAGAGTATTTGTTAGATGAATTGCATAAGAAACTGTCTTCATCTGAACCCCTTGATCGCAAATCCCTTCAGGATCTGGTACATAACTCCCAGCAGGTTAGTAACCATTTCTTGCAGTGTGGTTATGATGCATTGGAAGCTTCATGTAGGTAAGCTATGACAGGTGCAGCCATACGTAGGCATGCTTGGCTGAAGGAACAATCTCTGCCAGACCATGTTAAAGCTAAGCTTTTGGATGCTCCTATGGAAAAGCAAAAATTATTTGGTTCCACGGCTCAGGAGGTCTTAAAGAAATTTGAAGAAAAGGCAAAATCTGTGCAAACAGTCAAAGACTTTCTGCAAGTCCAACCACCGAGATTCAGCAGAAGTTGGCCTACTAAGAATTGGTCCTTTCCGGACTCAGATCTCAGAGAGGCAGGAATAGGCGTGCTAGAGGCTCCTACAGAGGCCGTCAATGGCAGCCTCCCAACCAGAGAGGTAGTGCAGGAACTACAACTGCTACACCAGGACAGACTCAATGACTTTGTTTTGACTCCGCCGACCAGGGCTCAATTAGAAGCACCTTTGGGCGGAAAGCTTTCTTTATTTTCAAAAAATTGGCACAGCATTACAAGGGACACATGGACACTGCAAATAATAGACAAAAGGATACAGGTTCCGTTTCCACACATTGCCAAAAAGAAAAGGCATGCCAGACCTGCCACCAAATCAGAGGGCAGAGGCTTTGAAACAAATTTCCAACTTAATACAAATGAAAGCTATAGAAAAGGTTCCTCTTTCAGAACAAGGCCAAGGATTTTACTCCAGATTATTCCTTGTTCCAAGAAAAGAAAATCAATGGAGGCCTATTCTCGACTTGTCCGCACTGAATACTTGCCTCATTGTGCCAAAATTCAAAATGCTGACTCTACAGCAACTCCTTCCCATGCTGGGCAAGGGGTCTTGGCTGGTGACTCTAGACCTCAAGGAGGCATACCTGCATGTCCCTATCAGACAAGGTTGCAGAAGACACCTCAGATTTCTTGCAGGGTCAGAGAATTATCAATTCTCAGCATTGCCCTTTGGCTTATCTACTGCGCCCAGAGTATTAACGAAATGCCTGGCATCAGTAATTGCACACTGCAGACTTCAGGGGATTCAAATTTACCCATATCTGGATGACTGCCTTATACAAGCGGACAGCAAGCAAACTTTGTTAAAGGACTTGGATTATGCCATCCACCTACTGCAGGCCTTGGGATATACAGTCAACATCCACAAATCAAGACTTGTTCCATCCCAAAGAATAACTTTTCTGGGTGCGGATCTAGACACAACCACCCAAATGGCCTTTCTCACAGAAGAAAAACAAAAACTACTACCGGATTACTTCAAGAATCTGACAAGACAAACTCAGCTGACTGCAAGGAAAATCCTGCAGGCCCTGGGTTACATGGCATCTTGCATTCTTCTGATTCCACAAGCAAGGCTGCATATGAGAAAATTACAGTGGTACCTAAGGAGTTTATGGACTCACAGTCACAGTTTAGAAACTTTGATCACACTCATTCCATGCCTCCAAAAGGAATTTCTGTGGTGGGCTCAAGCCTGCCAGTCGAACAGTGGGTTGCCCTTCAGCAAGCCAAGAGCCAACCAAACCATCACTACAGACGCTTCAGACCAAGGTTGGGGAGCACACATGGAGGGCAGATGTATCCAAGGGCTATGGTCACAAAGGGAGCTACGCATGCACATAAACCAAAAGGAAATGCTGGCAGTGATACATACAATCGAGGCCTTCAAACTTTTTCTTCATCAAGGCCACCTACTCATAAGGACAGACAACACCACAGTTATGTGGTACATAAACAAGCAAGGAGGCACCCATTCCTACCCTCTTTGCAGACTGCAATGAATCTATGGGAACTTTCCTTGAAACTCAATATACAGCTGCAGTCCCAGTTTGTGCCAGGGAAAGACAATATACTGGCTGACAGCTTAAGCAGAAATATCATGGATGCACACGAATGGATGCTGCACCCAGACATCATCTTACTCATAACACAATCATGGGGAAGGCCGGAAATAGATCTGTTCACCTCCCCCCACAATCAACTGAAGAAATTCTGCTCAAGGACATACCACCCACAAGCATGGAAAGTGGACGCTCTCTCTTTCAGCTGGAAAGCTCTAACAGTGTATGCTTTTCCACCTCTCCCATTAATGACCAAGGTCTTACTGAAGATCAGAACAGAGCAGCCCAGAGTGATTCTGATAGCTCCAAACTGGCCAAGACAGCACTGGTACCCACTGTTAAAGAGCATGTCACATACAAAACTGTGGCCTCTTCCCCTATGGCCACTTCTACTGGCACAACACAATTTCAAGACTCTGCATTCCAACCTGAAAACCTTGCAACTAACTGCCTGGAAAATACCTTGACCCCTCCTCAGGATAAGCTATCCCAGAGAGTGAAGGATATTATTATGGAAGCTTGCCGGCCTTCCACAAGGAAGGCATATTCAGCAACATGGAAAAGATTTCACACTTGGAACACAACAAAGGGCCTAGATGCGACAGTGATGAACATAGCACATATACTGGAATATTTGGCAGAATTGTTCCACAACGGCCTGTCTTACTCTTCCATTAAGATACATGACTCAGCAATTTCAGCAGAATACAATGTTGATCCACCTGTCTTCTCTCATCCTCTCCTGAGACAGTTTCTAAGAGGAATCAAAAACATCAATCCTCCAAGGAAACCACCTCTACCTACTTGGGACCTTAACTTCGTGTTGGAAAAACTAACACTTCCTCCCTTTGAACCAGCAGCATCTGCAGATCTACAGTTTCTGTCTTGGAAGACTGCCTTCCTCCTGGCCATAATCTCAGCAAGAAGAGTATCTGAGTTACAAGCTCTAATGGCAGTACAGCCATTTCTTATTTTTCATCAGGACAGAGTTTCATTGAGAACCAATCCTACATTTATGCCAAAGGTGGTATCCAGGGTATCTTTGAACCAAGCTATTCACTTGCCTACCTTCTTCCCACAACCACAAAATAAAGGGGAGAAACTTCCGCACACCCTGGACATACACAGACAGTTGCGCTACTATTTGGACAGAACTAAAAGTTACAGAAAGACTGACCAGCTGTTTGTAGCATATGCTGCTGGGGCACAAGGAAAAGCAATTTCCAAACAGACAATTTCAAAATGGATAGGAAATTGCATTCGTTTTTGTTACTCCTTTCATGGAAAAACTGTGCCAGCTAACATTAAACCTCATTCCACGAGAGCCACAGCCACCTCCACAGCCTTCCTAAGAGGGGTGGCTACCAAGGACATTTTAGAAGCTGCTACATGGAGCTCCGTGCATACATTTGCCAAGCATTACAATTTACCTTTATACTCCAGATCCAGAGCAGGCTTTGCTACGGCAGTCTTGCAGGGTATTTTAGCTACACCATCCTTTACTTAGTACCTCCACCCCCAGATTGGCTGTGGTATTCTACCCATATGTGATGACTGCAGATGCATCCTTGAAGGACATAGTACAGTTTTGTACCTACCATAAATGTAGATGTCCGATAGGTATGCATCTGCAGTCAGATTTACCCTCCCTCCTTCCCCTCTGTGGTATTTTTTTTGTGCTTACCCCTTTTATAGTGGTATTTCTTGGGTACTTACCCCTCTTATAGCTAGCTGGGGGGATCTATTATGGTGTATTTGTTTTTATAGTACTGTGCATGTTTGGATTTGTTTTTAAAATGCATCTCTCCAAATTTTAGCCTTCCTTAGAGGGCACCTGGCATCTGGGGCAAGAAAAACTGAGGAAAATGGCGTCGGCTGATGCTTTTATACCCCAGACGCTCTGACGTCAGGGAAAGTGCGACATCAGCCGAGGCCAGACCCAGACTTTGGAATCCGGCCGACCGAAGGGCTGCCTGAGGCAGGACAACCCATATGTGATGACTGCAGATGCATACCTATCGGACATCTACATTTATGGTAGGTACAAAACTGTACTTTTTGTTTGTGCTAAACTTTTATTATTGGTACTATCTACTGACCATAATTTTGGGGGGGCACCTGACATCTGGGGCAAGAAAAACTGAAGAAAATGGCGTTGGATGCCTTCTATATACCCCTGGCGCACTGACGTCGGGGAAGAAGCGACAGCAACTGACGCCGGGCCAAGACTGGAATTCAGGCCGACTGCGGGGACTGCCTGACGACAGGATAACCCTAGTGTGATGACTGCAGCAGGGTATACACTCTAACATCTACATTTATGGTAGGTACAAAATTGTACTTTTCCTCTCAGCTCTCCACCTAACTTAAGTGGTCAACTCCTCCATGAGGCTTATTTCTTATGCAGCAAATGGAGTGAGTAGAGCAGCGGATACAGGAATTTCCCTAAGGAGACATTCCTGGATGTGCTTGTATGACTTTGCAGAACCTTTTAAGTCTTTTGTTAACGCCCCTTTCAATGGCTCGTCGTTGTTAGAGCCAAAAGACAGACATACTAACCATATTCTGCCGTTGGAATCTGTTTCTCCCTACCTACCAGACCTTACCCGAAAGGTCGGAAGGAGGGAAAAATGTGGTTTTGATATTCCCAGACAGCTTTCCAGGACACACGTGGTGATTCTCAGAGGGGCCGTCTGGGTTCACTTACCTTTGTACCCAAAAGCCTGGCTAAAAATTACAAAAGACAAGTGGGTACAAATGATCGTATTTAGAGGCTACTTCCATACCCTTTTCCCTGTGACTGGGTGGAACTTCTTGGATGTTTTTTGTGTTTGGGGTGGGAAAGTAAAAGGCTAGACAAAAAAGTCATCCAAGCAGTCGCTGCAGACCAGATTGGATCCTGAAACTTACTCAAGGTTCTTTTTATTTCCTAAGAAAACAGGGGGATGGAGACCCATCTTGGATCTCAGCAAATTAATCATCCTGTAAATTTGAAAAAAAAAAATGGTTCTGGATTGTAACACTGCAGTCGATACTTCCCTTTTCTGACACAAGACTATTGGATGTGCTAGATGGACCTCCAGGATGTGTACTACCACATAAAAATGGGCAGGCGATCCAGGAGTCATTTGCGATCTCGGCTGGAAGCCAGTCACTACCAGTTTTGAGCTCTGCCCTTTGGTCTCAGTACAGCCCCCAGAGTGTTCAAGTTGATGGCAGTAGTCACTGCTCACTTGAGGCGCCTAGGAATTCATAGTGTTTTCGTACTTAGACGACTGGCTGCTAACTGCCACTTCCGAGCATATACTAACAAAAGCAAGAGACACCACCACACAGCTTTGTTGTCACCTAGGGATCCTAATAAATTACGAAAAATCTGCCTTGTTGCCATCTCAGTGTATCATTTTTATAGAAGAAGATCTAGATGGAAAACAAATGGTGAACCCGCCACCCCCCCCCCCTCCACCCCCGGAAGAGTTCAAGTTCTAGGACACTAAGTCAAAAATCTACTTTCCAGGAAAAGTGCAAGCAAGAACTGTCCTGAAAGTCTTTGTTACCATGGCAGCAGCAATAAGTTTGATACCATTGGCACGCCTGCATATGCAAATTTTGTAGTGGCTGCTATTCACTCAGTGGTCCATGCAGGAGCTTACCCATGTCTCACCAAATTATAACAGAATCTTGCAGGAAAGACCTTCGATGGTAGCTTTTCTACTCATGTGACTCTGTCGACCCTTTGTTCTTCCACAACTGCTAGCCACAGTGACCATAGATGCTTCCGAGATTGGGGAGGCATTATCTGAGAAAGACAGTCCAAGGTACTTGGCGGGATCACGAAGCCTACTTGCACATCAGTGTCCTAGAGATGAGGGCAGTGGTTCTAGCGTTGCAAGCATTCCAGGGCTCTTATTGCAGTACAGACAGACAAGTCAGTTATGTGGTTTGTAAGCCAGGAGGAACCAAGTCTTACCCCTCTGTTGGGAGGCCCTGAGAGTATGGCAGTGGACAGCCTCTTCACAACGTTTTCTGATAGCAACGCACATCCCAGGGAAATCCAGAGTGATAGCAGACAAAACTCAGCAGAGCGATTCTGATGTCCCACGAGTGGTCCCTAAAACAGGAAGTGGCGGAAGATATTTTCTGTAAGTGGGACCAGCCTTACTGTGTGACCTTTTTGCTACGTCCATGGATGCCAAATGCAGCAGCAACTTTGCCCGGACCCCCCCCCCCCAGGAGAGTCACCAAGGGATGGACTTGTACATGATTGGCCCCCAGATGGTCTCTATGCCCCCTCCCCCTTTCCATTGATACCCAAAGTCCTTCAGAAAGCCAGCTCATTTAAAAGTTTAATGCTAGTCGCCCTGTACTGGCCTCATCAAATATCATTCCCCTTTCTTTGGCCTCATCTCCAGGAGGAACCGTGGATTCTCGACCAAGTTCCAGACCTCCTGACTCCTACATCAGGGATGCTCCACCCATCTGTTCGAACCCTCAAGTTGACAGCTTGGCTGCTCCAGTTCCACACATAGCCAGGCTCCCTGACATTTCTTCTTCAGTGAAACATCTTGAATTTGTCTCATAAGGCTTCAACCAGGAAATTATATACGAGCAAATGAAAGAGATTTTCTTTTTGGGCCTTGAATATTCACATTAACCCTTTCTTTGCTCCTATATCCTCTATTATAATTATTGGCAAAGCTTTTTAATGAAGGCACGCAGCTGCACCTTCTACTAGAATTCAACTAGCAGCTATATCAGACTTCATATAGGTGAATGGGGGCTGAATGTAATGTCCCAAAGACTTTGCAAAGCTTTTCTGGGGGGTGCTGACCACCCATCAAAGAACCTCCAGTGGCATGGGACCTAAACTTTCTTATCCCATTTGATTATCCTCCCCTTTTGAACCTGTATCATCCTGTGATCTAAAGATGTCTTTCTACTCTGATGTTGCAGTATTCAAAACAGTAGGGTCTCAGAGATCCAAGCCCTTAGGGCCACCTCTCCCTACCTTGTTTTCCACAAGGACAGACTAGTCCTCAGGACCCAACCCTTCCTTCCTGCCCAAGGTAGGTGATGAACTCTCATTGAATCAATTCATTAACTTACCAGTTTTTTGTCCTCATCCACAAAATGCCTCAGGACCTTACAATCCCTGGAAGTACACAGACAACTTTGATATTACTTAGACAAAACCAACGATATCAGGAAGTAAGATCAGCTATTTATTTCCTTCCATCCCAGTTGCTGCTTGCAGTGCCATCATCTGGCCACTATTCCAAAGTCTTTGTTTCAGGAGGGTACATGTGATGTCTCTTACCAGGGCCATAAACCGACGTTGGGTATAAGTGACAACTGCACAAACCCTCATCAGGATTGTTTTGCCGCATACAGTAGTGCTTGTGAGGTTTGACCAGGAGGGTCTTAATATGAGACCCTTAGACTTGCATGTAGGCCAGTCCCAGGGCAGTAGAATGGCTGTGTTGGTTGATACCAGGGGAGATGATGGCAGTGTACCCACAGATGATACCTGGGATAGTAGTCAGACAATGACAGGGGGTAGGTGGGTGGAACTGAGTACTGCAACATAGAAGAGAAGGACATCTAAGGTTATGGTAAGTTCTTGCACAACTTTTCTTTTTTAATGTGGAAGACCATCTTTTTGGTAGCCATCACTTCTGCTAGAAGAGTGTCAGAGCTACAAGCACTGTTGATAAGGCCCCCTACATGCTTTTCCACATAGAGTATCTCTATGAACAAACCTATCTTTTCTACCTAAAGTGTGCTCAGAATCTAATTTATATCAATCCATAGACTTAACAGTTTTTCCCCAACTATGGCAACAGGGTAGAGTATATGCTACACCAGCTAAATGTACATAGGCAATTACGCTTCTATTTAAGTAGAACAAAGGATTGCAGAAAATCTGATCTGTTATTATATTTTTAGATGACAAGAAAGGTGTTCCTCTATCAAAAGTCACACTTTCAAAATGGCTTTCAGATTGTATTACCTTTACTTAAAATCTCGAAACAGAGAACTTCCTGGAAAAGTAAAAGGTCATTTTATAAGGGCTGTAGCAAGCTCGTCTGCTTTTAGTTGATCTCATTTGTGCTGCAGCAACATGGGTAAGGCCTCATACCTTTATCACTCATTGCAAAGCTGATTTGGCCTACAGGAACAGGGCCTACTTTGGGTCCACTATTCTGAAAAATATTCTCCCGTGAAGCCACCCAAGAAATATGGTGCTAGGACGCTGTCCCAACCAGTGAAGAAGGCGAGATAGGACAACATTACATAAAGAAGTTATGTACTCACCATAGCGTTCCGTGTTTGTTGTCCAGCTCACCTTCATTCTTGCTTCTCACCTTCCTTGCCTCAGCCTTTCGCTCCTGGAGGACTGAGCTGTTACAGCTGGCAAATGTTCTCTGACCTTTTTCATTGATGTAATAGACATGAAAATAGTTTGTTTGGTATCTATATTGTTATGTCAGCAAACAAGATCTGGGGAGCTTTCCTGAAGCATGATTGGGTAGGGCTACAGCCACAAACTAGTGGAAGTCCTCGAGCTTTTGTATAAGCTGAGTTGGAGCAGAGGATCTGTTCCAATCACAACCAGTGAAGAATGACTGCGAGATGGACAACTTAGATGGAACGTTATGGTGAGTACATAACTTTTTTCTGCAGCTGCTTCATCCAAATTTAAACTCCCTCAGTCTCACTGTCTGGATAATAGGATTTTAATCCTTAAAAGGCATTTTTACTCTTAAGGGGTGATTTGAGTTCTGTAAGAAACCAGGAAACCCAATACCAGGAAATCATACACAGCCAAGTGGAAAGGATTCTCCACTTGGTGCTGTTAGTAACAAAAATAACTTGAGATGTAGAATACTTTATATACTCTCGACATATTTTTATAGCTTGTTGAATATTTGTCAACATTTATAATATGATATTGTCACCATCTATTTGTTCATACTCAGTATTTTAACTTCACTTAGAATTATGGTTTTAGTGATTGTGTTTATTTTGGACTGTCTAATTGAAAATGTGATGTCTTTAGGGAGTTTAGGACAACAAAAGCTAATTGTTAACCATGTTTGCTGAACAAAAGGTGATCCAGTGACTCAATTAACTGTTTAAATGCTTATCACAGTGCATATAGTTCTGCTACTCATTTCAAGGTAAATGTGTGTAGACCCAAACAGGGATGTTAGTACCAGGGATACAGCAACTACTGTGGCCTTTTGAAAGGAGTAGACACGCAATCTGTTCTAGAAGCTGCCACTTGGACATGGGCTCACAACTTCTCTATAAACACTACAGTTTGGACATCAACTTCAGGGCTAGGGTTTGCTTGGGTAAGCCAGTTATACAGGCCATACTCAACCAGATTCACTTTTCTCAGGCCACCCCTCATGCACCGTAAATCTCTTGTAATTGTCCTGGTAGTAAGGAGTACTGCAACAGGGATCTAAATGAAGAACATACTACATTTAAGTAGGCAACTTACTTTAATGGTACCATCTCCCATCCATCATCTCCACTGATTTTTTCCATGAGCCCTTAGGTCTTTTTGGGCTGAGGTGGGGTACCGTACAAACCTTGTTCTTACCCAGTCTCTCTCTGCTTTTAAAGACCTGAGTCTGCTGGATAATGTGCAGTGGTTGGGGGTTATCATGACTTGCTTCTACCTCTCCTTACCCTTTTTCTTGCAGCATGGTGTTGTGTATTGTATCTCTTCCCATCTACATGCCTGTGCTTTCCCTTTGTTCTAACTCTTCAACTTGTGTGCTTGCCGTGGTCTCTGGGCAGGAAAGCTCTAACATGAGAGACAGATGACTTTCTCATTCTGGCCCACTTGGATGTCCTGGGACATAAATATGCTGCACAAAGGTGGGGAGGTGTTTGAGCTGTAGACTTCTAACTAGATGTACAAGGACACCATAGCAGCTAATCCAACAGTGAAGCCACTGTTATGGTAAAGACACCTGCACAATTGTACTTTGACTTTGTTGGCCTTGTATTGAAAAATAATCCATGGTTTGTGGATGTTTGATTACTTTTCTTGACTGTTTAGTAAGCGGTGTGCTGAGTTGGTTAGGGTGTTCAGGGGCTTTCTTAATTTTTTTTTCTGCTGTTAAACTGTTATGATAAATGTAAAATGCAAATGTGTTTGGAAATGAGCTAAACTTCTAGATTTTCTTTGCGAAGTCCAGACAGCCTAACTGAATATATCTCGTGTCCTAAATTCATTTCTCCTTCCTTCAGTCCGTGTCCTTCCCTTAAAACTTGGAGGAACTGACTCTGGAAGAGTTAAAATAAAAGGCTAAGAGAAAAAGTGACTGTGTTTGTTATGGCTTGACAACAAAATGAAGTAGTGAGGAAAGGAGTGCAGCATGCTCCAGAGGAAAAAAAAAAGTGTAACTGTGAAAAAGTATTAGTCATGACTCAGGTATTCAGAGCCGTCAGCCAGATGCATACAGAAGGTACTCTGCTAATACCACCAGATAACACCATAGAAATACTAAGATGCATCTTAAATCTTTAGGCTTTCCGTAATGGCAGCAGTACTTGTCATAGATATGTCTGATCGTTGGAAAGGTAGGTGGGCTGATGTCTGCTTCTGTCTACTTCAGTCTGTTTCAGTCATCATGAATTTCCGATGTGACCAACACTCCACTTTTTCAAGATTTGGTGAAAATATAATTTTGCCTGAAGTAGGTTTGGTGAGTAGCACCTGAACTTGAGTTTTCTTAATTTTGCTGTTTAGTTATCTTTTGTTAGAGTAAACTGGTGAAAGAGAGAGCAAGGTGGAGAGAGCTATAGGTTTAGGTTATCTCACTTGAGTTATGTGGAGTGGTCTTGATGTGAATAGTCTGTCTGATTGAACAGCCTCCCATGTTACATATGGATTGCTAGCCCTTGAGCTTTTATGCATTTATTCATTGTGTAAAGGGTACTTGGGAGTTTGAGCATGTATTATGGAGTGACTGTGCTTGTTGTTTTTAACTAGTTTTTTTTTTTTTTTATTATAAGATAAGGACAATTCTTTTCAGCAAGAGTGAACAATACAACCAGCTTTATGCAGCACTGATATCACTCCTGGCTGCTGATTCTCATTTTGACAATCAAAGACGTGAAGAAAACAAGACCATTGTTCCATTGGTGAGACGCTCATTGTAACAGTTAAAATTTTTATATCTTCTGGGATTTTGTACCTGCTGGGGTTTGGAAATAGTAAGACACATTTTAAACCTTGCATTTTTATTTGCAGGAGGCTTGTTCCCTGCAGTACTGCTTTTTGCTTCTATGGAGAATACTTGGTATTTTACCACCTTCAAAGAGCTATATTGAACAGTTGGCTATGAACACAGCAGAAATGAGTGAATGTGACATTCTTCACACAGTTCGCTGGTCGTCTCGCCTGCGTGTCTCCTTGTATACCAGTTGGATAAAGGTAGTGTATTTTTTCGGGGAATAAGTTGGTGTAATTTATAAACAGGTGTTTTAGGGTGATTTATTTGGTTGGGTTATGTGCTGTGCTGCTTGTGAAAACTGTTGCAAATTACCTGTTACAGGTGCAATACCTGCTATTTTGAGTTGTACAGTAGCAAAAGATGAGCTTCAGTTATGGCAGGAAAGCTGAAGTCGCGAAACTCCATTTTAACACTAATAGAATTTTTGTACCCATTTCCCGTACTGCTAACTAATTAGGTAACTTCAAGGTTTCTGTACTTCATTTTAGGACAAATATTTTAAGGTACCTCAGCCTTAGACTTCACGTGCAGTCCTCTACAGGAGAACTTGCAGATTTCCTATTCCTATGTTGCAGTATTCTTGGTGTGGGATTTCCCGCCTTAGGCCACCTATGCTTTGGTTCCTATACAGAAGCTTCAGCATGGCTGCTGTAGTTGCATGGGACCTAAAAGTTTTGCATTTTGGAGACCATTTTACTGCCAAGTGTCATTGGCTGTAGTTTTTAGCACCTCATTTGGGGAGGTAGTATGTCATTGTCTCACAAATCTGATGGTGTTAGTCCATAACAGATTGATTATTGTGGGTTTGGATGCCTCCTGTCCCATTTTGCGATACGTCAGTATCATGACAGAGTTTACTGTTTGTTTCTAGGTGGAAGAATTATCTGACAGGTGGTGTGCAAAACTGTTTTGACTCTTGATACTTTCTAAAGTTAGTAGGGAAGTTTGCAAAACTTTATTTTTTTCTTTGCTGTCTCTTATGAAGTCTGCATGTCATCCCTGTATCCATGTGGGTTTTTGCTGGGTTCTTCACTTGGCTTCCAAATGAAGAAGACATGCTGTAGTGGGTGGGTAATCCCCCATCTTTATCCATAGCTATACATGTGTTTGTGCCATGTGAGTGGCGGTGGCCTAGGATTAGTTTGTCTTGCTGCAAGTTATTGCTGTGATATGCCATGGCTGTCCCATGATCAGCTTTGGGTTAAGCAGATAGTTGCAGGGTGCAGTGAGTATATATTTGGAGAGTCCATGTATTGTTTTGCTTTATCATTATTTATATCGGTAAACCTGTGTAATCCATGATCTTATTCCCTTCCCTAACTTTCTGGGTCATCCTGTAAAATTTCATCTTTTTTTTTTTTTTCATTAATTGATAAAATGCCTAGTGACACAGAAAGGGAGTTTTCTTTGCAGTTCTTAACTGTTCCATTTTTCTAATGTATTAATTAGTTAACCAGGTAAATTATATGGTCTGCCTTGTACTCTTTTTGCAGCCAGAACTTGGGACACCAGGGTAGTGTAAATGTAATACATTTACACAGTGTAGAGTAGCATTTTTGGGAAATGAGAGGAAACTGGAGTACTTGAATAAAATGCTGAATCAGAGATCCAACACTGAAAATACCCTGCTACATAAGGGACAACAGCCCCTAATCCAGAAATTTCCATTATATTTATTACTTTTCTAATTGTGGTGTTAGAAAAGACGCAAGTGCAACATGAAAATGCAGTATTTCCAAATGTTTCTGCATTCCTTTAGATTGTTTTAACATTCTGTGTGTTATGGCCTCATTCCAAACCAATCTTTCATGTTGGAAATGGAGCTTCTTCGAAATCCACATAGTGACATCCTTAAGCTTGATATTTGCCTGAAAACTATGGCAAATGTTCTTCGTTGTTTCACTGTTGCAGTTATCACTTATGGGTTATCCCTGCTGTGGTAGCCCTCGGACAGCCTGAACACCAGAGTTGATGTTTTTTTGCGTTGGCTGCAGTCTGACGTCCAGTCATCAGTGCTGTAAAGCAAGGCAGCCAACATCATTACCCCAGTCTTTCTTGCCGTGGAGCCCATAGCAGAAGCAGTTCGCGCGAGTGCCAGTTGGTCGCTACCAGAAGTTGAATTTCAGCTGAAAACATCTAAAGCTAAGTACCCCGTTGGGGATCCTTTTTTCCTGCACTAACTGATGTCCAAAAAAGTTAACCATTCTCGTCTGTGGAAAGCAGATCCCACACAGAGACTTCTATTCTTATTGCGTCAGTTGTTTAGGCCCAGACTACGACATCCCCGTTGCCAGTTCTGTGCCCTCTCTAATGCGAGAACCATTTGCCGTAGAGCTCTTTTTGTAGAGTTATTTTCATGTTCCATCTTCAGATTCTGGTATGGCATCTGTCAGCCAACAATCCATGGACATGATGAAAAAACGTCGATCTAATGATAGAGACAGACCACACAAGACTAAGCCTTCCGACTACTCTACTGCTAAGCAGGTAGTCGGTTCTCGGGAATTCAGTGAGGTGCTTTTGCAGCCTTTGATGCCCGATTCAATATCTACCCAGACCTCTACTGAGACCCTTTCAGAGTCCGGTATGCCACAGAAATCTTCTTTGTCTTCCGAGCCTTTGGCTGTGTCTGCCTCAGTTGGGTCCAGAGCCGCGACGCAGACCTTTCGTACTACCGAAGCTAGACAAACCGACATCTTCTCATCTGACTACCATTTCTCTCAGACCGACAGATTCCCTCAGGCCTAGAAGCCAGGCCACTCCTAGGAAATCAGCTTCTAGCCACCATCTTGTTACTGCTCCACTACCCCAAACACAAATGCTTAAAATGGCAGAGGGTCGTATCTCCCTTATCCGGGGTAGTCAGGCCACAACTTCGAAAAGGAAAAGGCACCCTTCTCCAGAAATTGACAGAACAGGATTCTGAGGAATCTGACTATTCAGTTTTGAAGAGGAACAGCATCCCCTGACTGCTAATGAGGATTCAGATGCAGAGGAATCCATCCCTTCTGCCTCCCCATCCAGAGAACCTTTCCTTTGTGGAAACCCTTCACTTCCTCGTGGAACATTTCCATTGGGAATCTCAGGACTTCCCACAGTCTAAGAAAAGACATTTCTGGACGTGCCCCAGCACAGACCCCTGGCCATCCCCCCTATTTTAGAAATGGTGGATGATGTTTTCCATGAATCCAGCTTGGCCCCTAAGACCCTCCCTCCTGCTCCCAGTAAACCTGACCGGTACTATAGAGTACCGGATTCTCACAAATACCTGTACAAAAATCCTACTACAGACTCAGAGGTCAATACACAGGGACCTAAAGGGAGCTAAGACCAGTTCTGCCAAGAATCCTCTTCCTTCTGACAAGGACTCCAGAGCTCTGGAGAGATGGGGTAAAAAAAAAGTATACACCTCTGCAACCTTAGCTATCAGAGCACTCAGTTGTCAGTTCCATATGTTAAAATATCAACTCACTTTGGAAGTATTAAATTAAAAGATTTCTACATTTCCTGACTGTGCCAGTTCAAAAGAGTTAGATTTACTGCACTCTGCTTGTCAAGTGGCCAAACACTCATTACAGTGTGGATATTACGCCCTAGAAGCCTCTAGCAGGGCAGCAGTGACCGGCTCTGTTATTAGGAGATGTGCATGGCTGAAGGAACAACGTCTCCCTGATCATGTTAGGTCTAAACTTATTGATGCACCCCTAGATAAGGAGCGCTTGTTTGGGGAAAAAGCAGAAGCGGTGCTTAAAAACATGGAAGACAAAGCAAAATTGTTGCAAACAGTAAAAGATCTTTCAGGTTCAACCTCCCAGGTTTAGCAGGAACCTTTCCTCTAAGCACTGGTCCTTCCCTGCACCTAGCAGACAGGGCCAAGGTCAGCCCCGCAGGCCAGCAAAAAAGCAAACAGTGGACCACTTCCGTCCCAAAGGCAAGGATTTCTAAGCCAACCTTCTATGTTAAACACAATGACTCCCCTTCCCCCCCCCTCTGCCCTCCCTTCACTCATCAAAAACTAGGAGGAAGGCTCTTCCTCTTCAAAGAAAATTGTCTTTCTGTAACAAAGGACCAATGGGTCTTAAAGATCATTTTTCAGGAATACAAATTATTTTTCAGCTAACTGCCAATTCCAAGAGGGTACCCAGACTTACCTCCAAATCAGTGGGCAAAGGCATTGAAACTGGTCCAAACTCTCATATCCCAAGGGACAGTACAACCTATCCCCTCATCAAACAGGCAAAGGCTTTTACTCCAGTCTATTCCTTGTTCCCAGAAAAGAGAGCACTTGGTGCCCGATCCTGGATCTATCCATTCTGAACACCTCCCTGCTGGTCCCCAAATTCAGAATGATAACATCGCAGCAGCTGCTGCCTATGCGAACAAAAAATGCCTGGCTAGTGACCCTAGACCTAAAAGATGCCCACCTCCACATCCCCATCAGGGAATCATGCAGGAAATTCCTGCACTTTAGAGCAGGATCACAACACTTTCAGATGTTCTTCGTGTTTCACTGTTGCAGTCATCATACTTGGGTTATTTGCCTGCAGGTAGCCCTCAGTCGGCCCGAATACCAGAGACTTAGTATTTCTGCGTCAGTTGCTGTCGCTCCAGGACTGATGTCAGGGTTATAAAAACAGGCAGCCAATGCGATTACATCAGTCTTTCTTGCTGAGGAGCCCGAAGCAGAAGCAGTTCACATGAGTGCAGGTTGGCTGCAACCTGAGTTTTCGTTTCTGAATTGAATTATCCTGAAGTCTTCTAAAGCTAAGTACCCCGTTGGGGATCCTTTTTTCTTGCTTCTAACTGATGTCAGAAAAAGTTAATTGTCATGCCTGCGGAAAGCAAGTACCACCCAGAGATTTCCATTCTTACTGCGTCACCTGTTTAGGCCCAGACCACGACGTACCTCTCTGTCGGTTTAGTGCCTTATTCAACATCCAAACTATTCTTCATTGGGCCCTTATTGTCGCTAAATACTTTCATTCATGATGTTCATAGTGTTACACGGCTGCAGTCATTACACTTGGGTTATCCTGCCATCAGGTGGTCCCGCAGTCGGCCAGAGTTCCAAAGTCTTGGTCCACCGTTGGTTGCTGTCGCTTCTTCCCTGACAGTGCACCAGGGGTATATAAGATGCATCCAATGCCATTTTCTTCAGTCTTTCTTGCCACGTGGTGCCCGAAGCAGAAGCAGTTCGCAAGTGCCGGTCGGACAATTCTTGAGATTTTTGAAGTCGAATTTCAGATCCAGAGTCTTCAATAAAGCTAAGTACCCCGTTGGGGAAACTTTTTTTCTTGCCTCAGACCGATGTCAGAAAAAGTTAATTGTATTTTTTGTGGGAAACAAATACCTCATAAGGACTTCCACTCTTACTGTATTACATGCCTAGGCCCTGATCACGACGCCACTAGTCGGTTTTGTGCTAGATTTAACAAACGCACTATAAAAAGACGTTTTGATTTTGCTTTGCACTACTTTGGCCGAAGGTTAAATTTATACTATGCCGTCGGATCAACCGACGACTGCAATTCAGAAAAAATGCAAAGACAAGGATAAAGACAGGCATCAGAGGTCCAAAACCGACGAAACCTCTTCTATGCCAGTCACCGGTTCTCAGTGAGGCGCTTTCGCAGCCCCTGACACCCGCTACCTCAGAGCAACAGGCCGCCTCTGACTCTCAAGTGGAGACAACTAGGCCTTTGGAAACTCAAGGTATTGGGCCTACGGAAACTAATCCCTCAGATGGGTCGGGAGCCGCTGAGCAGGCATCGGCTTCTGAGGGTGTTTTCAGACCTTCACAACTTACAATTAAAGCAACAGCCAAGACAAAAGTACCATTAAAGACAAAGAAGCAAGTGCAGCATTCTCCTGGACAGTCCTCCATGCCTAAGAAACAGATGCTTAAAATGGCCGAAGACCTCGTTACTCTAATCAGGGGTTCCCATCCCCCTCCTGAGAAAAGGCCTAGGCAGGATACAGACTGATTCCTCTGATCAGGTTTCCATTTCCTCTGATTCCTCTTCAGACCAGGGATACTCTCTACCCCCCTATGAGGACTCCGATGCTGAAGAATATATCCTTTCAGCCTCTCCTCCTGAGGATTATTCTTTTGGGGAAACTTTACATGCCATGAGGGAGCATTTCCATTGGGAAAGTCAGGATTATTCAGAATCCAAGAAAAGGCTCAGGGATTTCCTTTTATTGCCTCAGCACAGGCCCCTGGCTATTCTGCCTGTGCTAGATATTGTAGATGATGTGTTCTCTGAATCCAGCTTGTCTCCTGATTCTTTGCCCCTTGCACCAGCAAAGCCAGATAGGTATTATAGAGTCCCTGACTCTCACAAGTTTCTTTATAAAAACCCTTCTGCTGATCCAGAAACTATTTCCCATGGTCCAAAAGGGGTTAAGGCTTCCATTGCAAAAAAATCCAGTACCCTCTGACAGAGATTCCAGAGCTTTGGATAGATGGGGGAAGAAAGCTTACACTTCTGCAACTTTTAGCAGTAAGGGCTTTAAATTGCCAGTTTCACATGCTTAAGTACCAACAATATCTAATGGCTCAGTTAAAACAGAAAGTGCTTGCAAGCTCAGAAGCTCCTGACTGTAAAGAAATGCAGGATTTATTGCGTGCAGTTGAACAGGTAGGAAAACATACTCTGCAATGTGGGTTTGATTCTTTAGAGGCCTCTTGTAGAGCCGCAGTTACAGGATGTCCTTCAAGGATGCATCTGCAGTCCTAACATATGGGTTGTCCTGCCTCAGGCAGCCCTTCGGTCGGCCGGATTCCAAAGTCTGGGTCTGGCTTCGGCTGATGTCGCACTCCACCCGACGTCATAGCTGCTGTGGTATAAAGGCATCAGCCGACGCCATTTTCCTCAGTCTTTCTTGCCGCGCGGTGCCCGAAGCAGAAGCTGTTCGCAAGTGCCGGTCGGTCAGATCCAGAGATTTCTACTACCGAAGACTTCTAAAAAGCTAAGTACCCCGTTGGGGACTCTTTCTTGCCTCAGCCGATGTCAGACAAAGTAAATAATTGTTTAACTTGTGGGAAACAAATACCTCATAAGGATTTCCTGTCTTACTGCCTTCCTTGTTTAGGCCCGGACCACGACGTATCAGCTTGTTTAGCCTGTGCTTCTTTCAACCGACGGACGCTTAGACGTCGGTCAGAGTTTGCAGAGGAGTTTTTTGGTCCCGCTTTTGCTTACAAAATGCCGTCGGAGACTCCGACAGCACAATTAGTTAAAAAACGCAAGGAAAAGGACCGACACTCGCGGTCCGCGGTTTCGGCTGAAACCACGGTTAGGCCACACAGTGTCTCTGTTTCGCTGAAACCGAGTCCTCGGTTCTTCCTTCGGCCGAAAACAGGCCTCCGGTAGCCAAGGCTTCACAGAGCATGGTTGAATCGGCTTCAGAAATTGTTCCTACAGAAGCAAGCACCCAGGATTTATCAGATACTATTCCTTTAGACATATCTACCCCTGCACGTGGGGCTGCTAGACCCCCTGCATCCATGTCTATCAAGGCTTTTGCCAGGGCTAAAGCAGCTAAATCTTCTAAGGCCTTACCTGCTAAAACACCCTCACACAGGCCTACCTCTAGTTCTCAAATGCTCAGCCTGGCTGAGGATCTCATTTCTTTGATCAGGGGATCCCAACCTCACCCAGACCGGGCCTCTCAACCCCCTCCAGAGAAGAGGCCTAGGACTGAACCCCCGGAACCTGTTTCCACAGACAATTCCTCGGATGACTCAGATGTCTCAGACCCTCAGGAAGGCCCATATTCTCCTTATGAGGATTCTGATGCAGAAGATTCCATTCCTTCTGCTTCTCCTCCTGAAGAATTTTCTTTTGGGGAAACCTTACATGCTATGAGGGAACACTTTCAATGGCAGGGCCAGGATTTTTCAGATTCAAGGAAAAGGCTAAGGACCTTTTTACACTTACCACAGCATAGGCCTTTAGCCATTCCTCCAGTACTAACAGTTGTTGATGATGCATATAATGATGCCTGTACTGCCCTGATTCTCTTCCTCCGGCCCCTGCCAAGCCTGACAGATATTACAGGGTCCCGGACTCATACTACCATTTGTATAAGGCTCCTGTGGCAGATCCTGAAACCATTTCACAGGGCCCTAAGGCTGTGGCAGCTGCCTCTGCCAAAAATCCTCTCCCCTCTGAAAGAGAATCTAGAGCATTAGAGAGATGGGGTAAAAAGGTTTATACTTCTGCTACTCTTTCGGCCAGGGCCTTAAACTGTCAATTCCACATGATTCAGTACCAGGAATTTTTGTTAGACCAGCTAAATAAAAAAAACTGTCCTCCCCTGAACCTACAGACCGCAAGTCCCTTCAGGAATTGGTACATAACTCTCAGCAGGTCAGTAACCATTTTTTAAAATGTGGCTATGATGCACTGGAGGCTTCCTTTAGATCAGCTATGACTGGAACAGTGATTCGAAGGCATGCTTGGTTAAAAGAACAATCCTTACCAGATCATGTTAAGTCAAAACTCCTAGATGCCCCTATGGAGAAACAAAGTTTGTTTGGCTCCCCTGCACAGGAGGTTCTAAAGAAGGTGGAGGAAAAAGCTAAATCTGTCCAAACAGTCAAGGATTTCTTACAGGTCCAACCTCCGAGGTTTAGCAGAAATTGGCCTTCGAAGAATTGGTCCTTTCCAGACACCTCTAGAGCACAGAGAGGCAGAAATAGACGCCCAAGAGGCAGAGGGCAATCCAGGGGGGCCTACAGGGGACGTCAGTGGCAACCTACCAATCAGAGAAGTACTGTCACAGATTCAACTACAACTACTTCCACTGGACAGACACAATGACTTGGCTCTGATTCCGCCTACCAGGGAGCAACTGGAAGCACCCTTGGGCGGAAAACTAGCTTTATTCTCCCACAACTGGCATTACATTACAGGAAACAAATGGACTTTACAAACAATAGACAAAGGCTACAGGTTTCACTTCCACACTCTACCAAAAAAGAGAGGAATGCCAAACCTACCACCAAGCCAAAAACAGACGCTCTAAGACAAATCAACAACTTACTAAGGATGAGAGCTATAGAAAAGGTACCGCCTATGGAACAAGGCCAAGGATTTTACTCCAGGCTTTTCCTTGTACCAAGAAAAGAAAATCAATGGAGACCTATTCTCGACTTGTCCGCTCTGAACACATACCTCATTGTTCCAAAATTCAAAATGCTGACCCTCCAGCAACTTCTTCCCATGCTGGACAAGGAGTCTTGGCTGGTGACTCTAGATCTCAAGGAGGCATACCTGCACGTCCCTATACGACCAGATTGCAGAAGACACCTCAGATTTCTTGCAGGATCAGAGCATTATCAATTCTCAGCATTGCCCTTTGGCTTATCTACTGCGCCCAGAGTATTCACGAAATGCCTGGCATCAGTAATTGCTCATTGCAGGCTTCAGGGAATTCAAATTTACCCATACCTGGACGACTGCCTAATACAAGCGGACAACAAGGCAAAATTAACAAAAGATTTGGAAAAGGTCATACAATTGTTGCAAGCCTTGGGATACACAGTCAACATGCAAAAATCAAGACTAGTACCATCCCAAAGGATAACATTCTTGGGTGCAGAACTGGATACATCAACTCAGATGGCTTTTCTCACAGAAGAAAAACAAAAGCAACTCCCAGTATATTTCATGGCATTAACAACACAAACTCAGCTTACTGCAAGGAAAGTCCTGCAAGCCCTGGGTTACATGGCATCCTGCATAATATTGATTCCGCATGCCAGACTGCATATGAGAAAGTTGCAATGGTACCTAAGGAATGCATGGTCTCAACACAAGCACAGTCTAGAAGCCCAGATTCCAATAATTCCATGCCTGAAGCAAGAATTCCAGTGGTGGGCTCAGGCCTGTCGGTTGAACAGAGGACTGCTTTTCCACAAACCTCATCCAATCCAGATTATCACCACGGACGCTTCAGACCTAGGCTGGGGGGCACACATGGTAGACAAGTGCATACAAGGCCTATGGACCCAAGACCAGCTGAATCTACACATAAATCTAAAGGAGATGCTGGCAGTGAAACATGCAATCCAAGCATTCTGACCATTCCTTCAACAAGGTCACTTGCTGATAAGGACAGACAATACCACAGTCATGTGGTACATCAACAAACAGGGAGGTACACACTCATATCCTCTATGCCGGATGGCAATGGACCTGTGGAATGTGGCCCTGAATCTCAGCATTCAACTCCAGGCCAGATTTGTACCAGGAAAAGAAAATTCACTAGCAGACACCTTAAGCAGAACTACCACGGATGCTCACGAATGGATGCTGCATCCAGATATCTTCAAAACCATAACAAAGAAATGGGGACTACCAGAGATAGACCTGTTCGCCTCCCCACACAACCACCAATTGAAGAAATTCTGCACAAGAGCATACCACCCACTTGCTTGGAGGGTGGACTCCATTTCCTTCAGCTGGAAAAACCTGACAGCATATGCATTCCCACCTCTTCCTTTGATGTACAAAGTCCTACTGAATATCAAAGAGGATCAGCCAAGGGTAATCCTGATAGCTCCAGACTGGCTGAGGCAACATTGGTACCCGCTGCTGAGAAGCATGTCTCGGACACACGCATGGCCTCTACCTCTATGTCCCTTACTCCTAACACAGAACAACTACAAGATCCTACATCCAAACTTGAAAACACTGCAGCTAGCTGCTTGGAATATTGCATAAGACAAAATAACCCAGATTTATCTCAGAGGGTTAAGGACATTATCCTGGAGGCTCGCAGACCCTCCACAAGGAAAACTTATTCAGCCAAATGGAAAAGATACCTCATGTGGAGTGCAGAAAAGGGGGAAATGTCTCACTGGCAAACATAGCACACATCCTGGAATACTTAGCAGAACTGTTCCACAATGGCCTGTCCTACTCCTCCATTAAGATCCATGCATCAGCAATCTCAGCAGAATACAACATGGATCTCCCTGTCTTCTCTCATCCTCTACTCAGACAGTTCTTGAGAGGAATCAAAAACGTAAAGGCTCCAAGGAAACCACCTTTACCTACATGGGATCTCAACTTTGTGCTGGAAAAGCTAACACTTCCCCCTTTTGAACCGGCAGCAACAGCAGATTTACAGTTCTTGTCTTGGAAAACTGCTTTCCTGCTAGCAATTAGTTCAGCAAGAAGGGTATCTGAATTACAGGCATTAATGGCAGTACAGCCCTTCCTTATCTTCCATCAGGATAGAGTGTCTCTGAGGACCAACCCTACCTTTATGCCAAAAGTGGTCTCCAGAGTATCATTGAACCAAGCAATTCATTTACCTACATTCTTCCCCAACCCACAGAACAGGGGGAAAGACTGCTACATACCTTGGATGTGCACAGACAATTACGCTACTACCTGGACAGAACTAAGACCAACAGAAAAACTGACCAACTTTTGGTAGCGTATGCAACAGGAATGCAAGGAAAAGCAATTTCAAAACAGACAATCTCAAAATGGATAGGAAATTGCGTACGATTTTGCTACTCTTTTCATGGAAAGACAACTCCTGAAAACATCAGACCTCATTCCACAAGAGCTACAGCCACCACTACAGCTTTCCTACGAGGAGTGGCTACCAAAGACATTTTAGAAGCTGCTACTTGGAGCTCCGTGTATACATTTGCCAAGCATTATAACCTTCCTTTATACTCCAGATCCCGAGCAGGTTTTGCAACTGCTGTTTTGCAAGGGATTTTGACTACACCATCTTTATCTTAGTGCCTCCTCCCCCAGTTTGGCTATGGTATTCTACCCATATGTTAGGACTGCAGATGCATCCTTGAAGGACATAGTACAGTTTTGTACCTACCATAAATGTAGATGTCCGATAGGTATGCATCTGCAGTCAGGATTACCCACCCTCCTTCCCCTCTGTGGTATTCCTAGAGTACTTACCCCTCTTTTAGCTAGCTGGGGGAAATTATTATTGTGTATTTGTTTTTGTATATATGTATATATGTATATATATATATATATATATATATATATATATATATATATATATATATATATATATATATATATTTTTTTTTTTGCTCTCTACTGTTTGGAATTATTTGCATTTATCCAAATTTAGCCTTCCTAGAGGGCACCTGGCATCTGGGGCAAGAAACACTGAGGAAAATGGCGTCGGCTGATGCCTTTATACCACAGCAGCTATGACGTCGGGTGGAGTGCGACATCAGCCGAAGCCAGGCCCAGACTTTGGAATCCGGCCGACCGAAGGGCTGCCTGAGGCAAGACAACCCATATGTTAGGACTGCAGATGCATACCTATCGGACATCTACATTTATGGTAGGTACAAAACTGTACTTTCTGTGATTCAAAGACATGCTTGGTTAAAAGAACAGAGTTTACCTGATCATGTTAAGGCAAAATTATTGGATGCTCCTTTACAGCATGATACCTTGTTTGGTGTTAAGGCAGAAGAGGTGTTGAAAATGGAGGATAAAGCTAAATCTGTGCAAACAGTCAAGGATTTCTTACAGTTACAGCCACCTCGATTTAGCAGAAATTGGCCAACAAAGAATTGGTCCTTTCCAGTGTCAGGCCACAGAGAGGCAGATACAGACGCCCAAGAGGCAGACCTCAACCCCAAGGCTCTAACAGACAACGACAGTGGTGCACCTCAACCCCAAAAGGAGGTGAGGGCAAGTCTCAGCCTTATAGGAAACAGTCCCAATGACTTCCCCTTCGTACGCCAAGCACTTCCCTTTTGGCAGCCCCCTTAGGGGGAAAACTAGCACTTTTTTCTCAAAACTGGCAAACAATCACCCAAGACAAATGGGTTCTGAATATTGTCTCAGGGTTACAGGTTCCACTTTCATATGTTACCAAAGCTAAAAGGAATGCCAGACCTGCCACAGAATCAATGGGCAGAGGCACAAAAACAAATTTCAGCCCTCATGGACATGAGAGCTATTCAAAACGTACCACAACAGGGACAAGGATTTTACTCAAGACTCTTCCTGGTCCCCAGAAAGGACAAGGCCTGGAGGCCCATACTAGACCTTTCAATTCTAAATACTTAACTGGATATTCCGAAATTCAAAATGTTGACATTACAGCAGCTTCTACCCATGCTGGGCAAGAAGGCTTGGCTTGTTACTCTGGGCCTCAGAGGCATACCTGCATGTCCCTGTCAGACAGAATTGCAGTAGATAACTCAGATTCAAAGCTGGTACAATGCACTACCAATTATCTGCACTGCCCTTTGGCTTATTTACTGCGCCCAGGGTCTTTACAAACTGCCTGGCACCAGTAATTGTATTTTGCAGATAAAAAGGAATTCAAATATATCCATACCTGGATGACTGCCTCATTCAAGCAGAGACAAAGGACATTCTTCTACAGCATCTGGCATTTGTAAAAAGGTTGCTAATTTCTCTAGGGTACACAGTAAACGAAAAGAAGTCAAAACTAGTGCCCTCACAACAGATTATATTCCTGGGTGCCAGCTTAAGTACAACGGCCCAGATGGCTTATCTCACGCCAGACAAACAAATTCAGTGAACTCAATATTTTCAATTACTGGCAAAAAAGTCCCATCTCCCTGCAAGAAAAATTCTGCAGGCCCTGGGATTCATGACATCCTGCATACTACTAATACCATATGCCAGACTGCATATGAGGAAATTACAATGGTACCTAAAAAGTGCTTGGACGCAACACTCTCACAGTTTAGAAGCAGTAATACCAATGATTCCCTGCCTACAACAGGAGTTTCGATGGTGGGCACATGCATGTCACCTAAACAAGGGTCAGCCTTTTACCCTTTCCACAGCCAGGCAGACTCTAACAACAGATGCTTCGGATTACGCCTGGGGAGCACACATGGCAGGAAAATGCATTCAGGGCAAGTGGACCACAGAACCAGATGCATCTTCACATCAATCAAAAAGAGATATTGGCTGTTCAAAATGCCCTAACAATTTTCAAGGACCTTTTGCATCCAGGACAGTTATGACAACACCACAGTAATGTGGTACATAAACAAGCAAGGGGGCACTCATTCTTATCCCCTATGCAGGCAAGCCATGACCTTGTGGAACACAGCTCTAACGTATCAAGTTCATCTGCAAGCACAATTCCTGCCAGGAAGGAAAAATACTCTGGCAGGTGATCTAAGCAGAAGTATCATGGACCCTCATGAATGGAAATTGAATCCACAAATCTTCCACAAATCTTCAGCATGGTAACGCAAAAATGGGGATACCCAGACATAGATCTTTTTGCCTCCCCACTGAATTGCCAACTACAAAAATTCTGCACAAGGACTTATCACACACAAGCATGGAAAGTGGATGCTCTCTCATTCAGCTGGAAAAGCCTAAAAGTTTGTCTTCCCACCACTGCCTCTCCTTTCAAAGGTACTCCTAAAAGCCAGACAAGAAAAAACACAGATGATCCTGATTGCTCCAGACTGGCCACGCCAGCACTGGTACCCAATCTTAAAGAACTTGGCTCACGGCATGGATCTTGCCTCAAATTCCACACCTTCTGACTCAACAAAACAATTAGATCCTGCACGGTCAGCTCAAAACCCTAAACCTGGCTGCATGGCAGATTCATTAGTCAAACAGGCAGCACCTCTCTCTAAAGCAGTTTTGGATGTCATTTTGGAGGCCAGGAGGCCTAGCACCAGGAAAGCCTACACAGAAAAATTGAATAGATTCTGCGCCTGGAACCAGGCCCAAAGCCTTGACCCTCTTGTCCCAAACATTCCTCAGATTTTACAATACTTAACTGAGATGCTGGATAAAGGCCTATCCTTCTCATCAATTAAGATCCACGCCTCTGCCATTTCAGCACATTACAACACAGATCCTCCTTTTTTCTCTCATCCTTTGCTAAAGCAGTACGTCAGTGGGGCTAAAAACATAAGACCGCCCCGGAGACCACCAACACCAACTTAGGACCTCAATTTCGTTTTGGAAAAACTGACACTGCCACCTTTTGAGCCAGCCAATACAGCCGATCTAAAATTTTTATCATGGAAAACAGCTCTGCTCCTGGCAGTAACTTAAGCACGAAGAGTCTCAGTGCTACAGGCATTAATGGCGGTGGAACCTTTTATAATTTTTCATCAGGACAGGGTTTCTTTAAGGACAAACCCTACCTTTATGCCAAAGGTGGTATCTAGTGTGGCTCTTAACCAAACCATCCATTTGCCAACTTTTTATCCAAACCCCCAGAATAAAGGGGGGAAACATATGCACTCTTTAGACATACACAGGCAGCTACGCTTCTACTTGGACAAAACAAAAGCTTTCAGGAAAACTGAGCAACTGTTTGTAGCATATGCTGCAAGATCACAGGGCAAGGCTATCTCAAAGCAGACTATATCCAAATGGATAGGACACTGTATTTGTTACTGCTACACACAGCATGGAAAATCAGTCACTAATAACATTAGGCCACATTCCACCAGGGCAACAGCCACTTCAACAGCCTTTCTCAGAGGAGTACCTACCAAGGAAATTCTGGAGGCTGCAACTTGGAGTTCAGTGCACACCTTTACCAAGCATTACCACTTGCCTCTTTACTCTAAATCCAGAGCAGGATTTGCCACTGCAGTTCTGCAGGGCCTCATAGCCAATCCTAACTCCTTATAGGCCAGCCACCCAACCTTAGCTTTGGGATTCTACCCAAGTGTAATGACTGCAGCAGTGTAACACGATGAACATAGTACAGTTTTGTACCTACCATACATGTAGATGTTCGAGTGTTCACACTGCTGCAGTCCAGGTTACCCTCCCTCCATCCCCTCTGAATTAGCTGGACTTATCTATACCTTTCTATCCTATACAACCTTTGTGGTGTATTTGCTTGTATCTGAAGGCATTGTTTTTATTTTATATGTATATTTTCTATTAGCAATATGTATTGCCTACCTACTTGGGTGCACCTGACATCTGGGGCAAGAAAAACTGAAGAAAATGGTGTCGGATGCATCTTGTATACCCCTGGCGCACTGACGTCAGGGAAGAAGCGACAGCAACTGACGCCGGACCAAGACTTTGGAACTCTGGCCGACTGCGGGGACCGCCTGACGGCAGGATAACCAAGTGTAATGACTGCAGCAGTGTGACCACTCGAACATCTACATTTATGGTAGGTACAAAACTGTACATGTTCTTCATTCCACATTGCTGCAGTCCTAACTATTGGGTAGTCCGCTGTCCAGTTGGCCCGAATACCAAAGTATATGGCTGACGTCGGTCATTAGACTGACGTCAGTACGTCAGGGTACTAATGCGCATGACCGACGTCATATCCTCAGTCTTTTTTGCCGCATGGTCCGATGCAGAAGCAATTTTGCGAGTGCAGGTTGGCGTTCTGAAAGTTTCTGAAGTCAGAGTTTCAGACCGAATCAAAGTTGGCTAAGTACCCCGGGAATATTTTGGTTTTTCTTGCCTCAGTATTTAACCGGATGTCAGAAAAAGTGAATAACTGTATTTCTTGTGGGAAACAGATACCTCATAGGGATTACCATACTTTGTGTATACCTTGTTTAGGGCCTGAGCACGGCGTTGTTGGATGCCGCTCTTGTGCTAGATTTAACAAACGCACTATTAAGAGAAGGTTAGACTGTGCCAGGTTAGTTTTGGGAAGCGTTGTAATTATAAAATGCCGTCGGATGCTCCGCCGCTTCAGCAAAAGCGCAAGGATAAAGCGGCAAAGCCTAGAGTGGAAGAACCGACAGTCCCTGGCCGGTTCTTTAGAATCAGTGGAGCCGGAGGTTCTGCCAGGTGTTTCTTTGGAGTCTCAGGGAGAGACTTTATTGTTACAGGATGTATCCTCTCAGGAAGTAGGCCAGGCTGAGGGGCTTCTCAGGTGGCTGTTCTTCCCTCTCTTCCTAAGGTGGTTAGAGCCTCCCCTCTGTTTCCAAGGCTTCTTTGAGAGGCAGGCCTAGTGTAGCTTCAGTGGGGTTTCTCCTAGTGCTTCAGGGTCTTTGCCTAAGAAACATATGCTAAAAATGGCAGAGGATTTGATTACTATGATAAGAGGTTCTATGCCCCTCCTGATAAGAGGCCTAGGGTGGAACCTGAGTTTGAGAGTTTTGAGCACTGTTCGAGGCTTCTGAGTCTTCTGAAGACTTGCAGGAGTATCCTCCTTATTCTGATTCTGATGTGGATGATTCTACTCCTTCAGCTTCTCCTCCTGAGGATTTTTCATTTTCAGAGACTCTGCATTCCATGAGGGAGCATTTTAAATGGGAAGGTCAAGATTTCTCTGATTCCAGGAAGAGGCTTAGGAATTCTTGTTTTACCCCAGCATAGGCCTTTAGCTATACCTCCGGTTCTGAATGTGGTGGAAGATGTTTTGCAGAGGCTTCCCTAAATCCTGATTCTTTGCCTCCTGCACCAGTTAAACCGGATAGGTACTATAGGGTGCCTGAAGCTCATAAGTATCTTTTAAGAGTCCTAGGGCAGACCCGAAACTGTCTCTCAGGGGCCTAAAGGGTGAAGGCCTCTGTTGTTAAAAATCCTGTTCCTCCTGATAAAGAGGCAAGGGCTTTGGATAGATGGGGAAAGAAAGTGTATACGTCTTCCACTTTAGCCATGAGGGCATTGAATTGTCAGTTTCACATGTTAAAATATCAGAATTACCTCCTTTCACAATTGAAATCTAAGGTGGATGCTCTGGCAGAAGGTATTGAGTGTAAAGAGTTGCAGGATTTAGTTCATGTGTCTGAACAGGTGGGTAAACATTCCTTGCAGTGTGGTTTTGATGCTGTGCAGGCCTCCTCGAGGGTGGCTGCCACTGGTTCTGTTCTTCGTAGGCATGCCTGGTTGAAAGATCAGAATTTAGCTGAGCATGTTAAAACAAGGATTTTGGATGCTCCTTTGCAGTCTGATGTGTTGTTTGGTTCGCCTGTGGAAGCAGTTTTAAAGAAAATGGAGGACAAGGCTAAGTCTATGCAAACTGTTAAGGATTTTTGCAGGTGCAGCCTCCAGTTTAGTAGAAATTGGCCTACTAAGGGATGGACTTATCCTGCTTATGATTCCCAGTCTAGGGGTAGGTCTAGACGTGGTAGGGGCAGAGCTCAAGGTTCTTTTAGGCCTAGGACAGGGAGTTCTCCTGCTCAGACTTCTGGTGAGGGCAGGGGTCAGTCCTTTCGTAAGCAGACCCAATGGCCTGCCTTTTCAGCTGCCAGTACATTCTCGCCTGGCAGCACCTTTGGGAGGAAGGCTGTCTCTTTTCAAAGAAAATTGGGATTTAATTACCCAAGACAGATGGGTGCTGGATATCATTCACCACGGTTACAGGTTTTATTTCCATACCTTGCCTCCTTTCAAAGGCATGCCAGACATTCCTCCTCTACAAAGAAAAGAGGCTCACAAGCAAATTTCTCTGTTGCTCCAAATAGGGGCCATTCAGCCAGTTCCTGTGCCAGAAAGGGGCCTAGGATTTTATTCTCGCCTGTTCCTAGTACCGAAGAAGGGGAACACGTGGAGACCAATTTTGGATTTATCTATCCTCAACACTTATCTGGACATTCCCAAGTTCAAAATGTTGACGTTACAACAGCTTTTACCTCTGCTGGGCAAAGATCACTGGATGGTAACTTTAGATCTCAAGGAAGCTTACCTTCATGTGCCTATAAGACTAAGTTGCAGGAAGTATCTGCGTTTTCGAGCTGGAAATTCTCATTATCAGTTCTCTGCATTGCCCTTTGGCTTATCCACTGCGCCCAGAGTATTCACAAAGGTTCTGGCTCCAGTGATAGCTTACTTCAGGCTAAAAGGAATTCAAATCTATCCTTACTTAGACGACTGCCTGATTCTAGCTCAAGAAAAGGAAGACCTACAGCATTTGGATTATGTCATAGCAGTGCTAAGATGCCTAGGGTATTCTGTGAACGAAATAAAGTCCAGTCTAGTACCCTCTCAAGACATGTGCTTTCTGGGTGTGAGACTGAATACAGCAGCCCAGATGGCCTTTTTAACCCCGGACAAACAAAATAATCTTTCCAGTTACTTCCATCAGCTATCTCTTCAGTCCGGGCTGACTGCAAGGACAGTCCTTCAAGCCTTAGGGTTCATGGCATCTTGTATTCTGGTGCTTCCCAATGCCAAACTGCATATGAGGAAGCTGCAATGGTATCTCAAAAATGTATGGACACAGCACTGCCAGGATTTGGACACTGTCATTCAATTAATACCTTGCATTCAAAAGGAATTTTTGTGGTGGGCTCAGGAATGTCACCTAAACAAGGGACTCTCTGTGACCCGGCCAGAGGCGAGTCAGATTCTAACGACAGATGCCTCAGACATTGCTTGGGGAGCTCATCTAAATGGAAAGTGGATACAAGACAAGTGGCCTGCCAGACTACAGCATCTACATATCATCATGAAAGAGATGTTAGCAGTCCAGTTTGCATTAATGGCTTTCAAGGAGTTACTTCTTCCAGGGCAGGTGTTGATTCTAACAGACAACACAACTGTCATGTGGTACATCAACAAACAAGGGGGAACACATTCTTACCCATTGTGCAGGCAAGCAATGATTTTATGGGAGACTGCGCTCAGCTTGCAACTAACTCTTCAGGCAAGGTTTCTGCCGAGCACAGAACTCCTTAGCAGATGTGTTAAGCAGACAAATCATGGATCCCCACGAGTGGAAACTGGATCTTCATGTATTTCAAAATTGACAGTGTCATGGGGAACTCCAGACATAGATCTGTTCGCTTCTCCACTAAACCACCAGCTGCCAAAGTTTTGCACAAAGAGGTTTCATCACACAGCTTGGAAAGTGGATGCTCTTTCTTTCAGTTGGAAAAATCTTCATGTGTATGCTTTTCCACCTCTGCCTCTTCTTCCAAAGGTGCTTCTAAAGTCAGACAAGACAAGCCAAGGATGATTTTAATAGCTCCAGATTGGCCTCGGCAGCACTGGTACCCATTACTGAGGAGTCTGGTAAGGAAGCCTCCATGGCCTTTACCCTTGATTCCACACCTGTTGTCTCAGAGGGACGGTCACCTGCTCAATGTCAAGCTTCACTCTCTTCATCTAACAGCCTGGCATATTCTGTTTTGAAAGACAGCAGGTCTCAACTTCCTCAAGTTTTAAATGTGATTATGGAAGCCAGGAGACCTAGTACAAGGAAAGTGTAAAATCGAAGAGATTTTTATTTTGGAGTGCAGCAAACAATTTGGAGATTTCTGAGCCTAATTTGAGTGTGGCTCTTCAGTATCTTACTGAGTTATTGGACAAAGGTTTGTCTTTCTCTTCCATTAAGATTCATGCTGCAGCAATTTCAGCTCATTATGATTGTGACCCACCATTGTTTTCGCATCCTTTGTTCAAGCAATTTCTTAGAGGGCAAAGAATATGCTCCTACTCCTGCTTGGGATCTCAATTTTGTGTTGGAGAAACTTACTCTACAACCTTTTGAGCCTGCGGCTACTGCTGAATTGAAATACTTGTCATGGAAGACTGCTTTTTTGTTGGCCATTACTTCTGCAAGAAGGGTTTCTGAGTTGCAGGCCCTTATGGCGGTGGAGCCTTTTTTGATTTTTCATAAGGATAGGGTATCTTTACGTACTAATCCTTCCTTTATGCCTAAGGTGGTTTCTAGTGTGGCTTTAAACCAAACTATTCATTTGCCTACTTTTTATGCAGATCCTCAAAATAAAGGGGAAAAGATTTTGCACACTTTAGATGTACACAGGCAGTTGCGTTATTATTTGAGCAGGACTAAGGATTTTAGGCAGTCTCAGCAGTTGTTTGTTTCTTTTGCTTTGGGTTAGGGAAAACCTGTGTCAAAACAAACTATTTCTAGGTGGATTGGGTTTTGCATTGCATTTTGTTATTCCCATCATGGCAAGGAGATTCCAGTTGGGATTAGGCCTCATTCCACTAGGGCTACTGCCACTTCAACAGCATTTCTGAGGGGGGTGGCAACTAAGGATATTTTGGAGGCAGCTACTTGGAGTTCAGTGCATACTTTCTCTAAGCATTATCACCTTCCTCTCTACTCTAAGTCTAGGGCTGGTTTTGCCACAGCTATTTTGCAAGGCATGTTGTCAGTTCCTGCTTCCTTATGATTTGCCAGCCTCCCTTACCTCTGCTTTGGGATTCTACCCAATAGTTAGGACTGCAGCAATGTGGAATGAAGAACATAGTACAGTTTTGTACCTACCATAAATGTAGATGTTCGAGGATCCACATTGCTGCAGTCCCTCCCTCCTTCCCTCTGTGTTTAGGGGTGGTTGTGTAGGTGAGGTTATATTCTGGTAATTTTGTATATATTGTACATATTTTTGGTGCAGGTATGTTTGGAGTTTTTGGTTTTGGCCTTATCTTTTCAGGGTCTTCTGACATCTGGGGCAAGAAAAGACTGAGGATATGACGTCGGTCATGCGCATTAGTACCCTGACGTACTGACGTCAGTCTAATGCGCCCTGACCGACGTCAGCCATATACTTTGGTATTCGGGCCGACTGGACAGCGGACTACCCAATAGTTAGGACTGCAGCAATGTGGATCCTCGAACATCTACATTTATGGTAGGTACAAAACTGTACTTTTCTCCATATTCCGAAATGGCTTCTGTAAGACATCCGACTACCGATCTACCGAAAAAACGTAAGGATAAAGACGGAGACAGACTGCACAGGTCCAAAACTGTCGGAGGCATTTCCATTAAGGTACTCTGTTATTCACCAGTACTCAGTGAGGCACTTTCACAGCCCCTGATGCCCACTTCACTGGATTCGCAGGCCTCTACTGAGACCCGATATTCTTCGTGTTTCACTGGTGAAGTCATCACATTTGAGTTATCTGCTTGCAGTAGCCCGTAGTCGGCCTGATTATTAATGTCTTGGGTCCTGTGTCTGTTGCTGTCTCATCTTCCATGATGTTAGGTAGTCAGGGGTATAAAGCATGCAGCCGACTCAATTACATCAGTCTTTCTTGCCGTGCAGTGCCTGAAGCAGAACCAGTTCACAAGTGCTGGTCGGCAGACTCCTGAAATTTTTGTTTTCGAGTTTCAGAACCGAAGTCTTCAACTAAAGCCAAGTACCCCACTGGGGAAACTTTTTTTCTTGCTCTAAACTGATGTCAGTAAAAGTCAGTATTTGCATTTCTTGTGGAAAGCAAATACCTCAAAGATTTTCATTCAAACTGTATTTCTTGCTTAGGCCCTGACCACGACATACCTCGCTGTCGGCTTTGTGCCTTATTTAAGCAACGAACTATTCGTCTGTATATTTAAGCTTCTAAATATTTTGGTACTCTGTTCAATTATCCAGATATGTCTTCGGTAAGCCATTTGACTTCTGACATTTCGAAAAAACGCTAAGCTAGACAGGCTGCATAGGACCAAAGCTGCTGACGACGCTTCTCCTATGCTAGTCGCCAGTTCGCCGATACTCGGTGAGTTACTTTCGCAGCCTCTGATACCCGCTACTTCAGATTTGCAGGCCTCTACTGAGACCCATTCGGATTCCGGTATGCCATGAGATGCTTCAGCTGTGGAGCCTGCGGATGTCTCTACCTTGGATGGGTCCGAGCCGCTGTGCAGGCACCGGCTTCTGAGGGTGTATTCAGGCCTACTGACCTGCATATTAAATCGACGCCATCTTCTTCATCAGGGCCTAAAACTCGAACCATTCCTAGAAAACTGATGCCCAGACCGCATGGTCTGGCCTCTATGCCTAAAAACAAATATGAATGCTTGAAGACCGTATTACTGTAATCAGGGGAAGCCAGCCTTCCCCCTCTGAGACCTAGGACTGAATTTGCTTATGATACTTCTAATCAGGATTCTGAAATTTGTTTCCTCTGATGACCAGGATTTACCCTTATCTACCTATGAGGATTCTGATGCAGAGGACTCTATTCCCTCTGCTTCCCCTCCAGAGGATTTCTCTTTTGGTGAAACCTTGCATACTCTTAGGAAGCATTTTCGCTGGGAAAGCCTGGATTACTCTGATTCTAAAAAGAGGCTTAGGAATTTCTTACTCCTGCCCCAACACAGGCCTTTAGCTATTCCCCCTGTACTGAACATTATTGATGATGCCTTTTCGGAATCTAGCTTGGCCCCTGACTCGTTACCTCCTGCTCCAAGAAAACCTGATACATATTACAGGGTTCCTGATTCTCACAAGTTTCTTTTTAAAAAATCCTACTTCAGATCCTGAGACCATTTCACAGGGACCCAAGGGCATTAATGCTACTACTGCCAAAAATCCTACACTCTCTGATAGAGATTCCTGAGTGCTGGATAGATGGGGTAAGAAGGTGTACACTTCTGCAACTTTAGCCATTAGGGCCTTAAATTGCCAGTTTCATATGTTAAAGTATCAGCAGCATATTATAGGATTGCTTAAACAGAAAATTATGTTGATTCCTGACTGTAATGAAAATAAGGATTTACAGGATTTAATGCATTCTGCTGAACAGGTTGGAAAACCTACTTTGCAATGTGGTTTTGATTCACTAGCGGCTTCTTGCTGGGCTGCTGTCTCTGGGTCTGTACTTAAGAAGGCATGCTTGACTGAAGGAGCAATCTTTGCCAGATCATGTTAAAGCTAAATTGCTGGATGCTCCCTTAAATCAGGACCGCCAGTTTGGCAACAAAGCAGTAGTAGTACTTAAAAAGATGGAGGAAAAAGCTAAATCTATGCAAACTGTTAAAGATTTCCTGCAGGTACAGCCTACAAGATTTAGTAGGCATTGGCCCTTTAAGAATTGGTCCTTTCCTGCCTCTTCCAGGCCTTCTCAGTCCAAACCCAGAACCAGCAGAACACCCAGGCTTCAGTCCCAAGGTACGCACAGGACTAAACAGTGGGGGGCTCCCACTTCGAAATCAGGGAGCAGTATGACTCCCCCCTATGGTAAACTGTCTCAATAACTTAACTTTAAAACTTCCAAGCCCTTCTCAACTGACTGCTCCTTTAGGGGGAAGGATTGCTCTGTAGACAAAAAACTGGGAACTAATTACTCAGGACAAATGGGTTTTAAAATAGTTTCCCAAGGATACAGATTTCATTTCCACACATTACCAACCCCAAACGGTTGGCCAGATCTACCCCCAAATCAGTGGGTAGAGGCTTAAAAGCAAAGTACTCACTCTCTTAAACATAAGGGCTATTCAACCTGTACCAGAAGAGGAAAAGGGACAAGGTTTCTACTCGAGACTTTTCCTGGTACCCAGAAAAGACAACTCATGGCGTCCTATCCTGGACCTTTCTTTCCTAAACACCTTTTTGGTGATCCCAAAATCAAGATGCTAACTTTTCACCAGTTGCTTCCTATGATAGGCAAGGATGCCTGATTGGCAACACTGGATTTAAAGGAAGCCTACCTGCACATCCCAATCAGGGAATCTTGCAGAAGATACCTACACTTCAAAGCAGGCTGCAAGCACTATCAGTTCTCTGCACTGCCGTTTGGCTGGTCTACTGCGCCCAAGGTATTCACAAAGTGCCTAGCTCCAGTCATTGCATTTTGCAGGCAGAGAAATATTCAAATATACCCATACCTGGACGATTGTGTAATTCAGGCAGAAAGCCAGGACATAGTTTTGAATCATCTGGCGTTTGTACAAAAGGTGCTTACTTGTCTGGGGTACTCCATAAACGAAAAGAAATCACATTTTGTACCCTGTCAACAAATTATATTCATTGGAGCAAGCTTGAACACAACTTCCCAGATGGCTTTCCTCACGCCAGAGAAACAAATTCATTTGACAGCTTACTTCAAACTAATGGCCACAAAAACCCTATCTGCAAGGCAAATACTGCAAGCCTTGGGGTTTATGGCTTCCTGCATTCTCCTAATTCCATATGCAAGACTGCATATGAGGAAACTACAATGGTATCTAAAAAGCCTATGGTGTCATCATTCTCAAGATCTAGCAGCAATGATTCCTATCATACCTTGCCTACAGTTCCTTGGGTGGGCAGAGGCCTGCCACCAAAACAAGGGTTTACCATTCACTCTACCCCCTGCCGCCCAAACCCTAACAGACGAATCAGAGTATGGGGGGCTCACCTGGCAGGGAAGTGCATTCAGGGCAAATGGAACCCAAGTCAAATGCACCTGCATATCAAAAAGAAATGTTAGCTGTACCGAATGCTCCGACAGCCTTCAAGGACCACATTCTTTCAGGACAATTAATGGTAAGGACGGACAACACCACTGTTATGTGGTACATAAACAAGCAGGGGGGTACACATTCATATCCCCTCTGCAGACTAGCCATGGCTCTGTGGAACACAGCATTGAGCTACCAAGTGCATTTACAGGCTCAATTCCTGCCAGGAAAGCTAAATACACTGGCAGACGAACTAAGCAGAAATCTCATGGACCCACACGAGTGGAAACTGGAACCTAAGACTTTCAACATGTTGATAAACAAATGGGGGAGCCCAGATGTAGACCTGTTTGCCTCCCCCCAGAACTACCAATTGGACACATTTTGCACAAGGACTCCCCACAAGCAAGCTTGGAAAGTGGATGCCCTGTCCTTCAACTGGAAAAATCTGTCAGTTTATGCCTTTCCTCCTCTGCCTCTCCTCTCCAAAGTAAACTACTCACAGGCAACAACAGAATTGTAGGGATTGTCTGGTGCTGGTAAACAAGCAGCTGGATCTCGACTCGGACTAAAAGATTTTATTTAAATATCACAAAAAATGAAATGAAATGAAATAAAATGAAATGAAATTTGATTTTTTTGTGATATTTTTTGTGATATTTAAATGAAATCTTTTAGTCCGAGTTGAGATCCAGCTGCTTGTTTACCAGCACCAGACAATCCTCTCCAAAGTACTACTGAAGATCAAACAGGACAGACTAAGGATGATACGGATTGCACCAGACTGGCCACGCCAACACTGGTGTACCCCCTGTTGCACAGTGTCACTGCTGGCACCATGGCACCTGCTTCAGACCCCTACCCTGCTGTTCCAGCAGGAGGGCCAGATTCTGCATCCTCAGCTTCAAAACCCTGAACCTGGCAGCCTGGCTAATCACGCGACCTCTCCATTACCATCTTTCATTAAATAAGTGTTGGATGTCATTTTGGAGGCAAGGAGGCCTAGTTCTAGAAAACCTTATGCTGAAAAATGGAATAGATTCTGTTCCTGGAACCAAACTCAAGGGATGGGCACAGCAGCGCCTAATTTACCCCACATTCTTCAATACTTAACTGAAATGCTTCACAAGGGCCTTTCTTTTTCCTCCATCAAAATTCATCCCTCAGCCATTTCATCTCATTACAACACAGAACCACCCTTCTCGTCCACTGCTCAAGCAGTTCCTCAGAGGGGGCAAAAACTTAAGACCACCCAGGAGAGCCCCATCTCCAGCCTGGGACCTTAACTTTGTATTGGAAAAAATCATTCTACCTCCTTTTGAGCCAGCTGCAAGTGCAGAGTTAAAGTTCCTTTCTTGGAAAACAGCCTTCCTTTTAGCAATCACTTCAGCAAGAAGGGTATCTGAATTACAGGCCCTTATGGCAGTGGAGCCTTTCATCATCTTTCATGCGGACAGGGTGTCCCTCAGGACCAATCCCTCCTTCATGCCCAAGATGGTATCCAGTGTGGCTCTTAATCACTGTTCATTTGCCAACCTTCTTTTCTAATCCGTAGAACAAAGGGGAACGGATTCTGCACTCCTTAGATGTGCACAGACAACTTAGATTTTACTTGGACAGGACTAAACCTCAAAGGAAATCTGAACTGCTGGTGGCATTTGCTGCAGGAGCAGAGGGGAAGGCCATTTCAAAGCAAACCATTTCTAAATGGATAGGCGATTGCATTAATTTCTGCTATAAGCACCATGGAAACCCTATCCCACAGGGGGATAAGACCGCACTCAACCAGGGCTGAATCACCCTCTGCAGCGTTTCTCAGAGGTGTTCCTACCAGGGACATCCTAGAAGCTGCTATCTGGAGTTCTGTACATACTTTCACCAATTATTACCATTTGCCTATTTTCTCTAAATCCAGGGCTGGTTTTGCCACTGCAGTCTTACAGGGCCTTATAGCTGGCCCTAATGCTATCTAAATTCCTCCTCCTATCCTTAACTTTGGGAATCTACCCAAATGTGATGACTGCAATAGTGAAACACGAAGAACATAGTACAGTTGTGTACACTTACCATAAATGTAGATGTTCGAGTGTATTCACTGTTACAGTCCTGGTTACCCTCCCTGCAGCCCCCTGACTTCTTTTCGCTATACCTCTATTCTCCTTTGCTATGCTTAAAAGCTTTTTGGTGTATTTGCTTTTTTGTTGGAGTTATAACCTTGCATATATATATTTAACTGCTTCCCATTTTGGGGGGGGGGGCACCTGACATCTGGGGCAAGACAAACTGATGTAGTGACGTACCACGACTGCATGCTTTATACTCCTGACTACCTGATGTCATGGAAGATGAGACAGCAACCGATGCAGGACCCAAGACTTGGCTAATCAGGCCGACTGAGGGCAACTGCAAGCCGATAATCCCAAATGTGATGACTGCAACTGGTGAATACAGTCTAACATCTACAGTTTTGGTAAGTGTACACAACTGTACTATTCTACCCCAGTGCCCTTTCTTTGCTAGGATGACTTTTACCCGAGTTGTATTGGCCACTCTCGTGTATGTGTTCTTTTGACTCCTCAAACCGTGTTGGTCACCATTAATCTAGGACTCTACTTTTTCCCTCTTGCCCTTCCCCCACATGGACCCAGGCAGTCCTTTTTTCCTGTTCTATCAGTGCATTCTTGTCACCTGTTATCCACACCATTTAATGTTGCCCTGTTTTATCTAGTAGGCCTTGCAACTGCTGTCCAAATGCACACTTTTCCTAGCTGTCATAAGCATGCTGTGGGCCATAGGCTAAGATTTTGGATAGTGACCTATCCTTACATGGTTCCACTTGAAACCAACGAATGTTCAGAACATCGACGTTCTAATCATTGAAACCAGAACATCGATGTTCAGAACATTGAAGGTTCAAAGTGAACCACAGAAAAACAAACAGTCAAAAATTATTTTATACTCCCCCCTGCACCCCCATGTGGGAGGCTGTGCCCCCCCACCTCCCCTACTTTAATATTCCAACTCCAAGATCGCACTACAGTGGGGTAAGGGAAATCTCCCGTTTACCGCTATATGCGGTAGCGCTAAACGGGAGATTTCCTGTGCCCTACCTGCAATGCCAACACTCGGATGGCACACACACACACACAACATGCAGGGCACCTTGCTGCCCTGCATATACACCCAAAACTTACCAATTTTACTTACCTGGCACTTCCACTTTGAACCTTCGATGTTCTGGTCTCTATGATTAGAAGGTCGATGTTCTGAACATTCAGTGGTTTCAAGTGGAACCCCTTACATTAGAGTTTGATTCCACGAGTCTTGTCAATAATTCTGATTACATCTCTGTGTCTTATGGGGGGGGGGGGGGGTTGGGATGGAAATACTAACCATTTTTTTGGGATACGAGGAACTCCACAGAGGCACGAGGAAGAAACGATGGGTCCGTACAGGCATTGTCCTGAAGTCAGCATTGAGCCTTGTGCATGGGAATGGGGTGGTGAAGACGTTCACCTTTATGCCAACTGGTCTTGCTAATACGTAAATTAGTCTTTCACCACCTCCTATAATCTTAACTTTTAACTCTTCCTCCATTTTTTCACTCTCTTTTTGTGGAGCTTTCTCATCTGACGAGAGTCATTTATGACTCAATTGGACTATTCTGGTCAGCAAACAAAATAACCAACACTGTCCTGGTCATCAAACAAAATAGATAAGTAAAATGAGAGGTAGGAGAAATCTGCAGCAGAGAGGAGTTCCCAGTTATCCAAATAAAAGCTGGTAGACATTTGCAGCAGCAATTCTCAGACTGCTAAACACTCTCTACACTGTGGCTTTGGTCCAGAAGCATCAAGCAATTCAGCTTCCTCAGGGTCCATCATCAGAAGAGATGCTTGGTTTAGAGTTTAGTGTTGCCCTGAACACCTCAAAGGTGAAAT